>NW_019260494.1:0-1243 GCF_002742605.1 Olea europaea var. sylvestris
TGTGTAGAGAGAGAGAGAGAGAGAGAGAGAGAGAGAGAGAGAGAGAGAGAGAGAGAGAACAATTTTATGGCTTAATATTTAAAAAGTGGATTTTGTCCAAGCTTCTAAATAAATGATATGAATTAGATTTTTGCACGTTGATTTCGTGGGTGACTAAGAACATGTCCACTTGCCGTTCGAAAAATAAATTATTAGGACTCAAGGTAAGTAAACATCTCATTGTCTTTTATGGATAAGTTACATTGTTAAATGTATAAATATGTTATTGAAATTGGTTATTAGGTGAACTTGATATTCAATTATTGTGTTTTACGTCATTAATGCTTCTCATGACATATTCATCACATCAATGTATCCATAAGCATACATGAGGTTTAAAAAAAATAAAAATTTTCAAATGTCAATGAGTCAAGGAAAGATATGTATCCCGAATGTTTTGTTACAAGGTGTATATCTATGCTATAAAAGGTGTGAGTGGGAAATGGGACTGGGGGATTGGCGCATCTGACTTGTTGGGTTTTTTTATATCCAATAATCCGGGCGATGATATTAAACCGATGTTGGATAAATTAAATATCGATGCCCAAGATTGATGACCTGACTCTAAGACTATTTGGGCCATTGAAAGCAACCTAATTAATTAATGTTACTCACAACCCGATTTCTACACTCATTGAATGACTTATATATGTTGGCCCACTTACCGAATTTGCATTGGGCTTGGCCCCATCACTTTAACCTAACCTAACCTATATATATGCTAGCCTCCTTTGTTTGTCATTCACGTGTTTTTTTTGTTTGAGAGAGAACCCGTGCCCTGCCTCTTCGCTTTGTGCTTGTGCATGACCGATTTCTTCTTGTTCTTTTCTAACCTTTGTGGCTGCAAACACCGTCCCTTTGTGTTCTAAGTGGGTACAAATCTTGAGCAACTGGAGTGTGGAAGAGTTTTAAGGTTTTGGGTCATGATTGCTTGGGTGTGTTGATGAGGTTGAAATTGGTATCCTGAGCCCAAAATTCCACCAATTGAAGGTCGATTTATCAACACGACCAATGTTCAATATTCAATGATAATGTTAATGTTAATCGCCTGGCTGTGCTACCGGTTGGACCGATTATGTTTCAAATAATAATTGTCTAATGCATTCTGATTAACTAGACGATAAATCATGTGAGCTCACGATGTCAATATTAAGGTTTTAAAGAAATGAACGAACAGAGATACATATCGAGAAATTTTTTTTTT
>NW_019260494.1:1800-2647 GCF_002742605.1 Olea europaea var. sylvestris
TAAGTATATAGATTTGAGTGTGTTAGAGTTTGGTATTAGAGCATAGAATTATAAAATCGATTCTGTAGACTTCAAAATAAAATGAAATGAAATAATCTATTAATATTTTTTATTTTCCGAGTCTTGCCACAAAATTATCTCACAATCATCTAGTAAGTTCTATGATTTTAGCTTGCTTGAATTTATTATTACTCATTGATACGTAGTTGATGCAGTAGCAAACTAAGTTCAATAATGTTGTTGTGGATTACGATAAAGGTTCATTTGATTATTTTGATGGGTTTACCCAATAAAATCTAATAATTATTCATTTCTTAATTTTGCTTAAGTGCTATATACGTCAATCTTTCAGAGAACAATTTTATCAATGTCTAATACCAATCCAATTTAATAAGTATCCATTTATTGAATTCTACCAACCATATTTACTGCATAATTTCCTAAACTAAAGACAATGATTGTTTTCATTTTTTGGAAATCTAACCAACAAAAATTAAATAGAGCAGAGTCGTACGCTTTTATTTGGCAAGTAACAGTAGGCAACTTGACGGGTTTACCCAATAAAATCTAATAATTATTCATTTCTCAAAATATAACATTGATTATTCATAGATGAATTACATTAGACAAGAAAGTATTTTATATTTTAACACAAAAAAATTTCCCATTTTTAGTTTATCAACATGGTTCTTGCAGGCTGCAGCACAAGAATATCGTACTTTTTCTCAAAAAAATAAAATAAAAAAATATTTTTTCCTCGTAAAACAAGCTGGAAAGCCTGGATGTGAGTTCATATGTAATGGACATATTATCCTCTATCTCTCTCACTCTATTTTTTTTTTTTTTT
>NW_019260494.1:7542-14502 GCF_002742605.1 Olea europaea var. sylvestris
AAAAAAAAAAAAAAAAAAATTTGTTTATGAGATAAAAAAAAGAAAAGAAAAGAAAAGAAAAATTATCAATCAAACAACCAAAAATCTGAATTGAATTCCTTCTTAGATTCTCACAGGAAAAAATGAAAGAAACAATGGATATACACTATTGTCAAAAAGAAACAAGAAAGTAGTTGGTTGCTTCTAATGTACCTACTGATGAAGTGAATTTTGAAGTTTTGGTGGATGAATTGCAACATTAGATGAGGTGGAAACACAGAGATAATAAATTTTCTATGTCAGTTTCTGGAAAGGTTTGCTTGAAATTTTTTGAACATAGTTACTGGAAATGTTTTGGACCAGTTAGTGTACCTTTTTGTTAACCATCATCATTAACATTTGATGGTTTATGGGTATATTGTTCTGTGCAATCTATCAGTGTAAAGTTAGACGGGGTTTCTGATTGTTGGAGGGACAAATATTAATCATTTTGTTTTCAGAATTTTTCTGGTGTTTGTATATAACATGATTATGGGTATTTACCTGCCTCTGTAATCTATCTTGTTCATGCCTAGTGAATAATTTGATTTTAGGTAATACAAGTTATTCTGTTTTGTTTTCATACATAATATAAGTTACCTTGTTTTCATTCTATATTCATATTATACATTTTACTACTTTTTAGATTTACGTTAGGCCTTGATTTAGGCAATAGTGGATTCTAAATATCTTCTACTGGACAAGATATTTAGTAGTCGAATCAATTATTCATTCCACTTCCGCAGTTAAATTATTTGTAAACAGAAAGGAAGAAATTACAAACTTCTCCAGAAAGATCTCAGCATTTCTTCATGTCATCCGTTTAATAAATATTCCAACATAAAAGCCAATTCTAAGTTCGAGAAATACTCAAGAAAGACCTATAACCCTCCCAAGGGCAGTATCAAGATTAATGTCACAGAAACAAGAAATGCGTATGCAAATTGTTTGACTTAAAAAACCAACTGGAAATAAAAAAATCAACTGGAAATTGTTTGAGGGAAAGAAGCTTAACCAATAGGAAACCAACTGGAAATCAAAACCCATATATCTATCAAGAAAGCCAGCAACTTTGGTGTCAAAGAAACATCATTTTCTCAGTATATAACGAGTTCATTGCACAAAAATTCACAAAATAAAACTTCAATTTCAGACTTACATGTTCTTCTTCTATCTAACACAACTTGAAATGGAAGATTTTGGATTCCTAGGATGGGATTGCAAGAGACGGTTGAGCAGGGTTTTTAAGCTTGTGTGAGAAATCTGGAAATTTTGGAATCCTATTGAACTTAATTGACTCATCCAATTTTAACATAAAATGAGATAGCGGTTTTCTTTAAACCCGCCTGGTTAGGCGGGCCAATCATGGGCCAAATGCATGGTAATTAAAATGAGTAACCCGCCGTTCTTGAAAAAGTTCTTGAAAAAGGCCAAATGCATTGAATAAAATAATTTCTTTTTTATTAAAAAAAGTTCGGTTCGGTTTGGTTTTTTGCGGTTTTTGAAAATTGAAACCTAAACCAAACCATTTTAAAGCGGTTTGGTTCGATTTTGAGGAAAATAAAACCGCGGGTCCACATGGACCCAAACCAACAACTTCGGTTCGATTTGCGATTTCGCGATTTTTTTGTGCAGCCCTACACACAGAGTCACTCACTCACTTTTCAACATGTTTAAAATGAAAATAATATTTACTTATTTTAAAGCTTAATAAATTAACAAAATATGTTCTTGCAAATAGCACTCAAATTAGATATTACGTGAGCTAAAAAGTGACTCGCTCAATAATAACTTATTTACAACATGTGTAACCTATATTATTATTTTGTCTTGCATCATCAATCGTAACGCGGATGGTGTTAGAATTGAAATTGGAATGCACATTTTGTATGCAAAGCCAATTATTTTAATTCCTTTCCTTTAATTAAATTACACCTCATAAACCTATTAAATAAAAATACATGTATTTTATTTCTATTATTACTGTATTTTTTAAAGTAAAATCGATATTTTAGAAATCATTTCACCCCTAAATTTACTTCAACTTGTCCTGTTTCCTCACTCAACTCTCGCACCAATCCCACCATTTTAGCTCAATCATCCTCATTAACAGCAGAAATCTTTCCATCAGTTGAATCCATAAAATTCATATGATTTTATCCCCGTCTACATACGTTACAATAGTAGAAACCCGAGAATCTACGCGATTTCATACCCATTATTCACATAAATCTTGTTTGAAGCTAACTCCTAATATTCCAAATCACTTCGAAAATATTCAGATTCGGGTGAATAACTACTACAGCCAGTGATAAGACAACTGATATGGAAAACCCAAAATGCCATTTATTCGCATCTTCCACCAATAACCGCGTAAAGCTGCAAAGTCGCTAGAGATATGGGGAAAAAACAAAATGGAGACACCCACTCGTCGCATTCACGCCTCAAGTTCTATAACCCATTTACATAATCATCCTGTTTCAATTTTTTCCACCCACATACTGTTACGTGATTTTCGTTCCAGAATTTTGGATAGTTCAATTATTTCTTCTTTCAAACGAGTAAACTGGGTGTCCAAATTGAGTGCCAAAATTGTTAATTTCGGGTTAATAATGTTCTTTATCTTACATCCAATCTTTTTTAAGATACAGATATTAAGGTATTGGATGTTGATTTCTTATTCTTTTTCAAATTACTGTTGATTTATATATTTCCTTCAGGATCCGTAATTGGAGGAAAGATGAAAGAATTGTTAGACTTGCACGTATTTTTCTCTTTCCTGTTGTTGATATTGTTCTAAATTCTACTGAATTTGGTGTTATTGCAGAACAGGCGTCTTATTTTACTTTGTCACATCGTTGTATGGAGTATTTGCCATTTTCTTCGATTCGTTTAAACCTAGTTGGGAGCATTTGTCAGTATAATAGCTGTATGCATCTTCTTTTTTTAGATGCCAGATTCTTATACTTGAATCTAATTCTTAATTGAATTAAAATTATTTAAACACTAGATGTTGACACGTGCGTTGCACGAATTTTTTATTTTTATTATTATAGAAATTATAGATTTAGTTAAAAAAAAAAAAAAAAAAAAAAAGTGTTGGAAAATTTATTGCACCATTCATGAGTCTTGGGAGAATATTATTGCCTCGCTAATTCTCTATCTAACAAGGTGATCATTTCAAAAGTTACAAATGCCACTGAAGAATGAAACAAATTAAATATTAACAAATGGACAAATCCAATTCTCCGTAAGTGAATGAATCAAACAACTAAATGATTGATTTAATGGTTCCAACACAATGCGTGTGATGTTCATCTAAAAGTTCCAGCTATATATGTTAAATAAAACGTGTGATCTCCATAGATGTACAACAAGCCCTTCTTCAAGACAACATCCATTATTTCAGCACAATCCAGAAAGCCAGAATATGGACTCAAGATCCATAGAAAATATTTTTAAGGGAAACAAGAGCCATTGCAATATAAAGAAAACTATGTATGTGCCCATACCAGCTTGCTTATAAAGTCTTGACACCTATAACAAAAAATTATTTAGAAGAATAAGGTATACCTAGTATTAACTACATAATTCAGAAAAGTAAATGGAGGCTGCAGAGAAATCTTAGGCACAAGGAATTTTAAATAAGCTGATATAAAATGAAGAACAGATAAAGTATAGACAAGATCATCCATCAATACAAAAGTTAAAAATGTGGATTCAAGTATGATAGAGCAGAAAACTTGGAAAAGCACAAGAAGTTCTAAGGGAAGCTACATAGTGGTCGGAGATGTAATTAACATTACAGGAACGTATGTTCTTGCCATTGGAGCTACATGCCTTACTCTTTTGAACTCTCACGCGAACTTGAAGTCCAACATCTTCATCTCTTTTAATTTAAAACTAAAACAGATGTGTTCATTGCTAAGGTCTTCAAACATTTTGAATTAAAATAACATAATATAATGGGGAGATATAGATTAATAGATTGAGCAGATTTTAGGCTCATTGACTTTATCTTCCTAGCAGGATGTATATCAAGTCGGACAGATGCAAAGAACTTCAAAGCAATTCTGCCACTGGTGACTTCAGGATTTCCATAATATAACCAATTTGGTTAAACCCAAAAAGTACATAAGTTTTTCGATAAGTACCCAAATGGAGATGGAGAAGTCAGATCACGTAAGGTGCTAATGATAGAAAATTGCTACACAAAACCAAATCCATTCATCCACTGGCATCAAATACTTAGGAAACAAGATTAGCCATTCTCTTCTAAATGTATGTAGCAGATAGCAACCATTGAACAAAAAATGCATATTGTTAGTCACGTAACTTATGACATTGTTTCATTCAGGCACCAAAGCAAAACTTGTCCAACAAGATGCGGTTATACCAAGTTGAACAACAAAAATCATGGACAAACTGAATTTTCCATACCACATCAACATATTCATTAACTCAATAAGATGAAGTGCCTAAATTGTAACAAAAACTAAAGTTTAAACGATGGCGACTAAGGTGAAACAACGATATAAGTGGGTGAATTACAATGTATTTAACGACTAAAAACACGCTAACTGCAAGGGTACATAAAATCTGTACCTTCCCTAGCGAAACACATTCTCCATGCTGAACTTTGATGATGTCCTTTTTATGATCAATAATCTCAAGGCATCCGTCAGCATGGAATCGCCTTACATAACCCGTATAGAACTACCTCAATCCTCTCATCATCCTAAGCATCAACAGATTAAGACAGTACATACATCTAACCCATAGTAAAGAGCACATCTGGCTAGCTTAAAATAAATAAAAGTTACTTTCAATTTCCAAACATGTTTGGATAAATCACAGTTTTCTTACATTTAAGTTAAAAAGCTATATAATTTAAGTTTTGAAAGTGACATTTGTTTTACTATCAAAATAAGTAACTTTTACTTATTTCCAATTTTAATCAACAAAAGTTACTTATTTACTGATAAGTAAAATTTTCAGACATAGCCAAACATGCTCTTTGTTGGTGTGAGAAGGGAAAAAAAAAAAAAAAAAAAGGGCCAAGGGTAACATTTGGTTCACCAATAATTATTTCTCCATGAAGCATTGAAGAATCGCTAATTAAATATCCACCCCCTAGACAATCTAACAACTGAAATTTAGAGATAAAATTATACGTAAAACATTTTTTTTTCGAGATGTTTTAACAAGAAGAATTAATATATGCAATCCAATACTCCAAGACAGAAATTGTGTATTTCATACATGAAGAAGAAATACACATATTGGAAACACGTGTGTGATACTTTGAAGTGAAATACAACCGTGTACATTTTACCTTGATGAACAAGCACGGTAGTGGAGGGCCAACACGACCAACAATAGTATCATCATACTCACTAAATGTTCCACCAACACAGGTTTCAGTAAGACCATACCCTCGACCTATTGGAGCACTGAAAATAATGAACAATTAAGGGTTACATGATTGAGTCTAAAAGATAGCACAAGATAGGGAAAATTAAGAACCTCCTATATAGAGTATCACGGTACGGCATAAAACTGCAGTGTGGTGAAATATTTCTACGGCATAGAAAAGGATATGTTGTTCTTTGTTTGAATGGTTCAATCGTGGAAAGGAAAAAAGATAGACATTTTAGTTGCTTCACTTTAACTCAAACTTAAAAGGGCGTGTTTCATACACAATATTTGACAAGATTGGAAAGTATAGTGAACAAGAAGTCCCATCCAATCCTCGCTAACGAAAATTCCAAAATGTTTAAGCGATATTGATAAGAAACTTATACATAACAGCTGTAATTGATAATAAAAAAAAATACTAATAAAATAAATAAATAAAAATTAATAGGTAATTTAATATAAATATCCAGATTGCGAGAAATACATTACCCCGAACAAAAGAATTATATCAGCACCTTTTATGATTGCTTTGATTTCTATGGATTTTTTATTCGGATAATTTACACCTGAAAGTAAAAATCTGAAATGTTTATCCTTTCATTTCCTAAATTATTTATTCATAGCAAACCAGCACCTCACTAGACCCAAAAAAAAATGGAAAAAAAAATTAAAAAAAATTAAAAAAAAAAATAAAAATATATATATATATATATATATATATATATATATATATGTGTGTGTGTGTGTGTGTGTGTGTGTGTGTGTTTTGTTTTAGCTATAGGCTACCTATTACCCTATGAGCTCTAAAGCAAAACTACTTGCACTGTTCATATAGTTCAAATGGGCATACCAAACATACGCACATATATTTCTACATACGCACATAAATCCCTATAATCATACAATTTTTTATTCTTACTCGGTTTACAGTAGATACAGTTATTTACTTAACGAGCAATGCGTACAGGATCTTATCCAGTTGGAAAATTGATACATACGCCTCATGCATACTCGAGATCATGGTTGCATCTTCTATATTTACGAGTTCACGGATGCAACCATCGAGTTCGAATTTATCGTCTTTGCCACTGTTACTTTTTGAGGTCCCAACGCCGACGACCTCCGATACAATCCATCTTTCCCTCCTCCAAAAATCATGCAAATGAACATGTCAAAATGGAAACAGACCAGCTAGGATCTACCTTATTAGCTTCTTCTTCATAAACTTCCAAAGTGCTAACATATAAGCCCATGGAAAGACATCACACTATAAATGGAAATACAATTATATATCTACAGAAATCCAAAAAGAATCTCAGAGAGGAAGATAGAAAGCAATTAAATCTTATAGAGGATACATGAGCGGATGATCTGCTCGGGTTTAAAGCCTCTAGACGCCGTTCCAATTCTTCTAGGCTAGCATGAACCGCGTTCGTAGCCCATAGCTTCATTGGATGGATCTTGGGGTGCTCACTTGTCTCCGAATTCAAAGCGGAACTTCGTATGCCAAAAAAGAAAAAAAAA
>NW_019260494.1:22515-26635 GCF_002742605.1 Olea europaea var. sylvestris
ATTTACGTTGTTTCTTGTATTATGTAAAATCAAAGCTGCCTTTTCTTCTTTTTTCTATATTTACATACGTGCACACATACATATATATAGAATATATAGAAACCGTCAAGAGCGTGTGGCCGAGTTGGCAAAGGGCATGGCCTGGGAAACTGGGTTTGGCTTCGACGAGGGTTCAACCCACGCTTGAGACATCCGCCTTCTCCTTGGAGAAGATTTAACCGGCTGGTGTGGTTGCGGGTCTCGTGCCAGCCCCCAGGTTTACCTAGTGTGCACTGGTCGTCAGTAGCGGCTGCGGGTTCCTGGGTTATCAAAAAAAAAAAATAATAATATATAGAAACCTAATTAATAGTACGATCTTAAAGTAAAAAGATGAATAGAAAGTTCGGTGATCATTGAGATACATCAGCTGCAACCTGTATCCTATACTAATTGGCACGCAAGCGTAGATAAAAATGGACTCGCAGGCCCATAACAGCAATACAATAATGGACTCGCAGGTCCAAAATAATTAAGAGCTCACAGGCCCATAATAATAACAACAATAACAAGCTCGCAGGCCCAAAACAATTAAGAGCTCGCAGGCTCATAAAACGACAAGAATAAAATTAACCAATCAACACATCCACATGCTCAAGTCCATAATCGTCCACTAATAATACATTCATCACATAAAATGTATGCATATTTAATATCTAATATTATATGCTAACATGTTTCAAGTTTCTAGTAATTAAGATCATCTAAACTCATTTAAACATATGGATCGGAACAATTAAATAATTATTTAATCATATTAATCAGTTAATTTAACTAGTGGTATATTTAATTAAAATCAATTTTTAATTAAATATCGAATTAGAGTCTAACTCTAATTCCACAATTATAGGGTAGGATTATATAATTAAAATCAAATTTTAATTAAATATCGAATTAGAGTCCAACTCCAATTTCAAAACTTAAGGTGGTGGAATTTAATCAAAATCAAATTTTAATTAAATAGAAAAATTAGAGTCCAACTCTAATTTCAAGATTTTAGGGCGAATTTATTTAATTAAAATCAAATTTTAATTAAATGTTAAATTAGAGTCTAACTCTAAAATTTTCAGAAATTTAGTGCAAGACAATTTAATCAAAATCAAATTTTAATTAAATGTCAAATTAGAATCCAATTCTAAATTCAAGAAATGCTAGGGTGAATTATTTAATGATAATCAAAATTTTAATTAAATACAAATTTAGACCAACTCTAATTGGAACAAATTTTTGGGTGAGACAATTTAATTAAAATCAAATTTTAATTAAATGTCAAATTAGAATCCGATTCTAATTTCTAGAATATATTCGGGTGAATAATTAATTAAAGTTAAGTTTTAATTAAGTACTAAATTAGAGTCAAATTCTAATTAAAATTGAATTAATATTTTAATCTAGGATAACGCTCCTAAATAAAATAAAATTCAATTTATGCTCAAATTCGATATTTAAGCTGAAAACCAATTTTAACAAAAAATATGGAAATCGTCAATTTTAAATAAAACTTTAACTTGGGTCAAAATTGAAATTTTGGATCAAATACATTTGAAAATCAAACTTAAAACAATTTTAATATTAAATTTCAAAACATCTTTTGAAAATTACATTTTGGCCCAAGTTTTAAATTAATGGAAGGACCCTTCAAATTTTAAAATTGCTTAGAAGTCCCTTCATTTAAATTTGCGAAATGGCCCTTTAGATAATTACAAGCGAGGCCTGTAATTTCATAAATTGCGTGATAGGCTCTCGTCCCCAAAATTCTCCACCCGTTCCAGCAGAAACACTAAAATTAAAAAAAAAAATTTATTATTTTTCCAAGCGGCGCCTATCGCCCCTTAATCATAGTAACTACCGCTATCAAACAGCAGCGGCTTCAGCCCTTGCGGCAACGCAACGTGCAGCAGTTGCGCTACTGCAATAACCAGAAGCAGCGTCGTGCACGCTACTGTCTTTCTTCTGCAGCAGCACACTAGCCGCTACAAAAGTAGCCAGCATGCAAAGTCGCCGCCAGAGCCGGAGGCGGGTCACGCCGCCGGCTGCCCTGTCGAGATCCATTTTCATTTTTTTTATTTATGAAAATTTAAATTTTTATCTCAAAATATATTTTGAATGTGATAATAAATATTTTTAATTGTTAGAAACTAGAATATGCATAACAATCAACTTTTGATTACACAAAGACATTAAATAATTTCTAACAAATATAAAATAGACTCTGATACCACTATTGGGAATCTACTTAACATGCAAAGCGGAAATAAAACAATTTTCGATTTCCAACAAGAATTGCCTTTGTATTTAGATAGAAATTGTGATAAAATCATACATTTCCTACATCTGCAAACTCCTTTGCTTTACTTGCGTTCCAACGACCTTCATCTGTCAACCACAGCTGTCTAATTATCCAGCCTACAACAGTAATCCACACAGAGAATGGATTGCAACTATTAGGGTTTTCTCCTCTTGTGCTAGCAAGAAATTATGAGAAAATCGTATAGATTAAAAACCCTAGCCATGTATTTATATAAGCTCAAACGGGCCTGGTCCGGTCTGGTCCATATTTAATTAATCCATTTAATTAAATTCGGTCCGTGAATTAATTAATCCAATTAATTAATTCGGACCTATAAATAAACAACCCAATTAATTAATTAAATTAATTAATTGACAAATTACAATCTTCCAATTTTTTTTTTGTGTGCAACCCATCAGGTTCCCGATCACGATGTCTAACAACGTGAAATATTATTTTGATCTAATCAAAATTGATAAATTAAGACAGCCTTTTAATTTATCTCCAATTCACACTCACCATCCCAAATTGACATCTAACAATTTGTCAGGGCAATACATGTGACGGGGAATGTCATGTGGTATGACAAAACCAAATTCGTTCGTTTACCGTGAAACTATAATCCATTCGTCAATATGATACGATCAATTACGATATATGAAAGTGTGTTAATCCCAAATATCGATCATATCTTTCACTCCACTATTAAGTCAATATAAGTCGAAAACTCATTTTCGACTTATGAGTACACTTTGGCCAAGAATTTCGTTATCGAGTTAATTGAATGAAACGCAAATCACAATCTCCTACTATCTAAGAGTGACGAATCCTTTATATTGGTCATTCACAACCTTCATACGATTCTTAACTTACCCGAACGATGCCGTATTAACGGCCCTTGGCAGAGCAACATCCAACATCGTCAAAGCATGATTGTCCTCATATAAAATACTATGACGACCTCAAGTCAAAGGACGAATCCCACTATCGAACATTAGAGATTAACCACTAACACTCAGATTGTTATCCATGTAGAGTCTTTCAGTGGGTCTCCAATGTTTTGTTCTATAACCAAATATCCATGTGTTCATTTAAGTGTCACCATACTTTAACTTGTGAGATCAGCTATTTACTTCACAAGTAAGAAATGCCATACGTCATGGTCTATCCGTAATAACGATATTCGTATCTCGTTATTACTTACAACCACGGACGATTTAAGACTTAATCATATGTAATTTGTATCTGACAATCACAACTCCCCATGATTAACAAATTACGAAAATTTAAATCTACAAACTCTATTATTTATTTTATTGTCTATTAATTAAATAATAGATCTGTCATTAAATTGCATTAATTATATATCAAAAATATTTATGTCCAAGGTTGATTGGACCTAGAGCATAACAGTTACAATTTCCTAATTATATGGAACTCCCTATTCTACGATTCATCAACTTCTTCATTTCCACTTGTCGTATTCATATAAAATATTTTCCTCCCACCCCTTTTCCTGAAGCACCTTAAATTCTTAATTGGCTCGTTAACGATAGTTGTGAGTACTATTCTTTTGTAGTATGCCCACAGAAAATGTGTTCAACACTGGTGCAATGAGAAGGGCGACATTATTTGTGAGATCTGCCATCAGGTATTTTAATATTTTTTGCTCCTTATGTTTTCATTCTCTTGCGATGTTCATTATTTTTGGAATATCAAACATTTTAAGATTTCTTGAATACTTTTGCTAACTTTAGCCCTTCAAAGTGACACTAAGCCCCCGTTTGAGCCCCA
>NW_019260495.1:0-1040 GCF_002742605.1 Olea europaea var. sylvestris
TGACGAAATTTCCCCTAGCACAATTTTTGTTTCCGACCTACCTGCCAAATTTCAGCCCATTCCGACACTGTCGCTAAAAATGATGAAATTGCCCCCAGCGTGATTTTTGTTTCCGACCAACCTGCCAAATTTCAGCCCATTCCGACACCGTCGCAAAAAATGACGAAATTGACCCCGGCGCGATTTTTGTTTCCAATTAACCTGCCAAATTTTAGCCCATTACGACAGCGTCGCGAAAAATGACGAAATTGCCCCTGGCGCGGGTTTTTGTTTCCCATTAACCTGCCAAATTTTGGATCATTTCAACACCGTTGCGAAAAACGACGAAATAGCCCCTGGCGCGATTTTCGTTTCCAATCAACCTGCCAAATTTCAGCCCATTTCGACACCGTCGCAAAAAATGACGAAATTTTTCCCGGCGCAATTTTTGTTTCCAATCAACCTGCCAAATTTCAGCCCATTCCGACACCGTCGTGAAAAATGTCGAAATTACCCCTAGCTCGATTTTTGTTTCTGATCAACCTGCCAAATTTCAGCCCATTCCGACAACGTCGCGAAAAATGACGAAATTGCCCTTGGCGCGGATTTTTGTTTCCAATTAATCTGCCAAATTTTAGACGATTCCGAAACCATTGCGAAAAATGACGAAATTTCCCCTAGCGCGGTTTTTGTTTCCGACCTACCTGCCAAATTTCAGCCCATTCCGGCACCGTCGCGAAAAATGACGAAATTGCCCCTAGCGCGATTTTTGTTTCTGATCAACCTGTCAAATTTCAGCGCATTCCGACAACGTCGCGAAAAATGACGAAATTGCCCCTGGCGCGGGTTTTTGTTTCCAATTAATCTGCCAAATTTTAGCCCATTCCTAAACTGTCACGAAAAATGATGAAATTTCCCCTAGCGCGGTTTTTGTTTTCGACCTACCTGCCCAATTTCAGTCCATTCCGACAACGTCGTGAAAAATGACGAAATTGCCCCCGGCGCAATTATTGTTTCCAATCAACCTGCCAAATTTCAGCCCATTCCGACATCGTCGCGAA
>NW_019260496.1:0-1040 GCF_002742605.1 Olea europaea var. sylvestris
ATTTTCTTAATTAACTAAGATTAGGTTCATATTCAAGCATAGTTTTGGCTTTCATTCAAAAGCCAATTTCTCTATAAGTGCATGGTGACAATTTTAGCAACGAAAATTATGCTATAAAGGAGACTAGAAAGTGGTCAAGTCAAAGGCAAGTACAGTACTCTATAGTTTGCATGGGATAAGTTACAGAAAAAAAGAGTACAATCCACATAGGTTCCAAGTCAGGATCCAAATGACGACTGAGCTATAGAACAACATATACCGGCTCTCAAAAGGGCTAGTCAAACACAAATGCTAGGATAGGAGAGCTGCTACCCCTTGAACCATCGGTTTCCTCCCCTTGTCCTCAACCACCAAAAATCAAAGAAACACACACACAGGGACTGATGACAGATGTAACTGACACGAACCAGCATGAGGAAAATGTGAGAAGTATATAGAAGAGAAAAATATGGTAGTTTTTTCCTGAAATAACATCTAAAATTGGGGAAAATGTAGCCACGTTCCCCTTTATTTGGGTATACCAGCACTTGGGTGGCAATTCCACTTTTCTTGCCAAACAGGGTTTCACACTTGTAATTTTCTAGCAACCATCCATATCCTTTATGATTTTCATTTAAGGCAAATATTAAATCTGCTTAAAGACAGTTTTACCCTCAAATTCAGATAACAATTTTAAAGCATGTTTGGCGAAACTTAAATTATAATTTAAGCACGTCTAACACACTTTTAATCCACACATTCATTCTATGGACCCACAACTTATTACTCATTTTTTATCCAAACATTATATGGGAACCGGTGATTAAATTTTAAGGAAAAAATTAAACCCCAGCCAGTCCCCTCCTTCCAGCTTGAGCAATGGTTCTTGGTGACAGATTGTGTAGATTTGCTAAGTCAACCACAGCTATTTTCAGATCTCTGCTTAATACATGTTTGAATGGATTTTATCATTGGCCTATAGAGTCCATTAATGACTCTTGTGATCATTGCCCTTGACATGAACACCGAGGGATGGCAAGCAAAACTAGAGCCAGATCGGC
>NW_019260497.1:0-1040 GCF_002742605.1 Olea europaea var. sylvestris
AAAAAAAATTAAGCGGGGCAAAAAGTTGCCTTGCCACCGCTGCGTCCCGCCCCGTCTAAGGCTGGGCGAGGGGAGAGGGTGCTCCACCCCGTTGCCATCCCTAGAAATTTTCATACCTATTATTGGCATGGAAAGAAAGCAATGCGAAAATTGCACGAAGATGCAATGCACACTGTCCGCTATAACTTCGTTAGTGGATTGACTGGAGGAGTCACAGAATCAGATAACACCCTACACACGTGACGCTACAAGATTGCTAATTGTGGATTTAAGGCCAAATTATTGAAAAGTGCACTAACAATGTCCCATAAACAAGTATAGTTGAAAGCTTCCTACCCAGAGTATATTGTGCATTTACCTCTTGCCTTATCTTATCGACAGGAATCAAAGAACCGAACAAGCGGTCCATCAAACGTGGTATCAGAGTGAGATCACTAGAACATAGTAGTGTTGGATGCGAGATTCACTGATGGCGTGCATTCCTACAGAAATGATTTTGGGAACACTGAAAACGTAGCAAAACTGCGATATGTGTGACAAAGAGGGGCTGGCAAGCAAGCAAGATTGATGATGGAAAGTTGTAGGAATGATGAAAATGAAGCGGTTGAGCCTATCTACATGAACGTTTGTTTCATAGAGCATGGTAAAGCATTGTAGAGGAAATCAAAATGAGGGGCATTTTTGTTCGGTGCTTCAACATGTGCTATGATGCTGCAATTGAGGGAACCATCCATTTGACGAACAAATGCATGCTACAGAGGATGAAGGTTGGTGACGAAGGTAGTATCTACACGATACTGTGGGAAGAAGTGCAGGAGCACTATTGACACCCGTCCATTAGGGGGATGATATCGCAATTGTGGAGAAATTTTCTTACACATTTGCATGGAAGAGAATAAAATACAAAATGATGTAGGATGAATAAGAAAGAAAGAAGAAGGAATGGGGAGGAGAAATAGAGAGAAGGGAGAAGAGGAGAAGAAACCAGAGGAAGAGAGGGGAGGGAGAAAACGGCTGCAAGCCACCAAAAATATTTCAAT
>NW_019260498.1:0-1040 GCF_002742605.1 Olea europaea var. sylvestris
GGTTGATTGGAATCGGCCTGCGAAATTGGACTCGGGGCACAGACCCGGGATCACGGGAATTTAGCCAAATTCCTTTGTTTGGGCCTCCGAATAATTAATTTTCGTATTAATTATGTCACGTTGAAGAAGTGCTGGACAACAAATTAACAAAGGAAAATCGCACCAAATGCAATTTTGTCATTTGTCGTGACGGTGTCGGAATGGGCTGAAATTTGGTAGGTTGACTGGAAACGGCCTACGAAATTGGACTCGGGGAAAAGACCCAGGATCATGGGATTTTAGCCAAATTCCTTCGTATGAGTTTCTGAATAACTAATTTCCGTATTTACTATGTCGGGTTGAAAAAAGTGCTGGATAGAAAATTAACGAAGAAAAATCGGACCAGGGGCAATTTTGTCATTTGTCGCGACGGTGTCGAAATGGGCTAAAATTTAGCATGGTGATTGGAAACGGCCTGCGAAATTGGCCTAGGGGTACAGACCAGGGATCACGGGAGTTTAGCTAAATTCCTTCGTTTGGGCCTCCGAATTATTAATTTTCTTATTAATTATGCCAGGTTGAAGAAGTGTTGGACATAAAATTAACAAAGGAAAACTGAACCAGGGGCAACTTTGTCATTTGTCGCGATGGTGTCGGAATAGGCTGAAATTTGGCAGGTTGATTGGAAACGACCCACGAAATTGGACTCGGGGCATAGACCCAAGATCACGAGATTTTAGCCAAATTCCTTCGTTTGGTCCTCCAAATAATTAATTTCCTTAGTAATTATGTCAGGTTGAAGAAGTGTTGGATAGAAAATTGAAAAAGCAAAACCGCACCAGGGGCAATTTTGTCATTTGTCGCTACGGTGTCGGAAGTGCCGAAATTTGGTAGGTTGATTGGAAACGGCTCGTGAAATTGGATTCGGGGCACATACCTGGGATCATGGGATTTTAGCCAAATTCCTTCATTTGGGCCTCCGATAATTAATTTCCTTGTTAATTATGTCAGGTTGAAGAAGTGTTGGACAGAAAATTAACAAAGCAAAACCGCACCAGGGG
>NW_019260499.1:0-1040 GCF_002742605.1 Olea europaea var. sylvestris
AGTATTGCTTTTGATAGTACGAGATTACCCATATATTCTTAACAAAAATGCATGATGTTTGCTCTGTGCAGGGCGATTGACAAGACGGTTCCAGGATTCCCCAGGCCATTGCTGAATCTAAGTTCATCTACATTTGCTACTTTTATGAACGACGCATTTGGGATAGCATTGGATCCTCCTTTTGATCCTTATGCAGATGACATCAACTATCTTCTCGCATCCTACGTTCTTCCTTACGTTGGCCTCACCGGATATGTCGGGACAAATCCAAAACTCCTAAGCCCTACAGCTAGAGGGGTACGTCTAACTTAAATCATTATTTAACCACCACGACTAAAAGCCTAAACTTTTTGAAAAGAAAGCATATTTTTGTATTATAAAATGTCATTAGCATGTCTCCTAATGGAGCTCAATTTCATTTGTCATCATATATGTAACACGTGCACAATTTTTATAAATCGATGGCACGAGACCATGATCTTCGTATCAGTTTTCAATCAAAGACCCGACTTATGCACAATTTTTATAAACAAGTGACGATTAGTGGTGCGTCTTGAACTCTTTGGCTCTAACATTTTGTTTGTATGTATGGTCAGCTCGTGGCAGGGCTTTTGGGCGTGGAAGCGGGGCAAGATGCGGTTATAAGAGCTCTCCTTTATGAGCGAGCATTGGTAAAGGTATTACCCTATGGATTCACGGTGGCCGAATTTACTGATAAAATATCGGACCTACGAAATGAGCTGGGAAAAGCGGGACTGAAAGATGAAGGACTAATAGTTCCTCCCGCACTAGGCGCCGAGGGTAAAATTTCAGGGAACGTGCTCGCTGGCGACGAATTCTCTTTGTCATATGGTCGAACACCAGAGGAAATACTTAGAATCGTGTATGCAAGTGGAAAAGAGAATAAGCCTGGAGGATTTTACCCCAAAGGAGCTGGCGGAAAAATAGCCAAATCTTATTTGGAATGATGTGGTGAAATAAAAAGGGTAGCTTGGACCTTCACTGTCTACATGTATAATAAATAATTCAATAAACTTCTA
>NW_019260500.1:0-1040 GCF_002742605.1 Olea europaea var. sylvestris
ACGACGAAGCAGTGAGTTCAATCCAAAACGGTCGCTACATTTCCAAAAAGTACTTATGGGCCCAAAACGGACACCTGTGCAAAGGCTACGCACAATTCTTCGTACGCCGACTATCCAAGCCTTCCAAACATAAAATTCCTCATTCTTTCAAAAAATGGCCAAAATCCGTCATACCTCACAATGAAGTTGTGAGTTCAATCCAAAAGGGTCGCTACATTTCCAAAAAGTACTTATGGGCCCAAAATGGACATCGTGTGCAAAAGTTAGGCTCAATTCTTCGTATGCCGACTATCCAAGCCTTCAAAATATAAAATTGCACATTCTTTCGAAAAATGGCCAAAATTCCTCATACCTCACGATGAAGCGATGAGTTCAATCCAAAACGGTCGCTACACTTCCAAAAAGTACTTATGGGCCCAAAACGGACACCGTGTGCAAAAGCAACGCTCAATTCTTCGTACGCCGACTATCCAAGCCTTCCAAACATAAAATTGCTCATCCCTTCAAAAAATGGTCGAAATGCATCATACATCACGACGAAGTCATGAGTTCAATCCAAAAGGGTCGCCACATTTTCAAAAAGTACTTATAGGCCCAAAACGGACACCGTGTGCAAAAGTTAGGCTCAATTCTTCGTACGCCGACTATCCAAGCCTTCAAAATATAAAATTGCTCATTCTTTCGAAAAATGGTCGAAATTCCTCATCCCTCATGATGAAGCGGGGAGTTCAATCCAAAACGGTCACTACATTTCCAAAAAGTACTTATGGGCCCAAAACGGACACCGTGTGGAAATGCTACGCTCAATTCTTAGTACGCCGACCATCCAAGCCTTCCAGACATAAAATTCCTCTTTCTTTCAAAAAATGGCCGAAATCCATCATACCTCACGACGAAGTTGTGAGTTCAATCCAAAAGGGTCGCTACAATTCCAAAAAGTAATTACGGGTCCAAAACGGACACCGCGTGCAAAAGCTAGGCTCAATTCTTCGTACGCCGACTATCCAAGCCTTCCAAACATAAAATTCCTCATTCATTTA
>NW_019260501.1:0-1040 GCF_002742605.1 Olea europaea var. sylvestris
CTGTACCTGTTACATTATTAAGCATCTCCTTTGAAATATAGTCTCCAGTTGAAGACTTCTTCAGCTTTCATGAATATTATTTTCAAACATTGGGGAACCAAGGGCATCGACTGGAGACTGTCAGCTTTGGCGAATATTATTTTAAAACTTTGGGAGCCAAGGGCATGAGAAAGTGACATCCATGACTGAATGAATTGAGTTTTCAAAATTGTAGACTTCTTTAGGAGGAAATGATCCTGCCTAATGATTTTTATATACCTTTTAAATGTGTTTTCTTGGGGATGGATGAAGAACTTCTGCGCCGTTTTGCAGGTGAATTTGAAACCAAAGGTTCCCACAAGTGCCGTATGTGCAGAGCATCTTGAACTAAGAAAAGAAATATTGACTCTCTTCAGTCTTCAGAAACAGGTAATTCTTCCTGAGAGTTATCCCAATTATAGCCCCCGTTTGATTCCCATTATTTGTCCATTAAAATGAAAAATATGACCGTTATGCATCACATCAAAACACTATATTTGACTTTCTATCTTTTGTGTAAGTCCGTAACGGTTATATTTTTCATTCCTATTTTACATTAATGTGTACCAAATGGGCCATAATCTTTTTCTTGATGAATTGTATTCCAAATTTCTTGGATTTTTTTTGTTATTGATCAGAAATACTACCTCATTGAGTCGTAATAAGAGCATTGACTTTTTATTCTTTCATGTATTACAATCTTTTTTTAAACTTGAGCATCATTATTCCTGTAAGCCGGTCTACCTTTGTAGTTAGTGCGATTAATTATCCTGCCTTTTAGTGTCTTACGCTTCACTTCCATATATATATATATATAGAGAGAGAGAGGTTAGTATTTCAAGGATTATAAGAAGGTTGCAAGGTGGTTATAAATCAATTTATAAAAATTCTACTAAGTACTCTTCTTAATTGCAATATCTTTTGATAAGATAATATCCTTTTTTTTTTTTTTTTAAATGAAAAAATATGCCATCTGAGATATATGAACTTGGGCCTAACTCCATTCTTGCAAGGACACCACT
>NW_019260502.1:0-1040 GCF_002742605.1 Olea europaea var. sylvestris
AGCTAAGTAATTTATTGATTCTAGAACACTTTCAAATTTTAAACGATGAACACAATAGTGGTTTAGGGTCATAAATTTGATTGAGAGCATATATATTTAGCAGATTATGAATAACACTCTACTCATTCAAGTACTATACTTTAGAAATGTCATCCAGTCCTCTATGTTCAATTTATCTGTATCCTGCAAATGCAATTTATCTGTTATATTGTTCATAGTGAAAAGCCGAACAAATGACATCTAGTGCAATTTCCTTATTTTTTACTTCATACTATTCCATAAGTTTGACCAACAGTCATATGTGCACTACGTTTTTCGAAATGAACGTGTTTAACTGAAGAGTCGAGGAGAGTCCAAGAATTGATCAAGAATCATAAAACCATACATCAACAGTAAAGTAAACATTTCATTTTCTTTTTCAGTTTTCCCTTTTTTCTTTTCCTGTTACACCTGTTTAAATTGCCACATCAGACTACCCTTATCCATTTAAGCATTTCTATTATTTATACAAAAGGAATCCAACATGACGATCGAAACAAAAATATAATTTTAAATAAATTCTTCCAGCTACTTTATGATGTGCTTTAGAAGAATTACCTGCCTTTGCTTTCTAACGAACCTTGTAAACTCGGCCGAACCCACCTTCAACCAGCAAGCACTCTGGCCAAAAGTTTTTTGTAGTAACCGCAACTTCACGAAATGTAAATGTTTGTGCAGCAGTATTTGCTGCTGGTTATTTTGGAATTATTGCTTCCTTCTTTGAATCATTGCTACTATGAGGTTTTGATTTATCTGGGAAATGTAGAGCAAACGTGGAAAGGTTAAGAGGATGGAATATATAACAAAAAGAAAATTAGTGAACATGAAACTGTTGAAGAAAAATAAACTTGAAAATAAATCCGTTCTCATGGACAAACAAAATCCCTACACCTCCTACATATCCACACAAGAATTACCTAGAAAAGTAATTTGAATTGATTCTACAACTCAAACCATACTTGGCAACGATCTCTAGCTGTAAACTTTTATCGTTGTTTTAT
>NW_019260503.1:0-1040 GCF_002742605.1 Olea europaea var. sylvestris
AAAAAAAAGAGCTAAAATAAACTGTGAAAGCAAAAGAATGAAAGAGCCAAAATGGAACACAAGAAGAATGACAAAAAGAACATTTTGAGAATCGAATTCGGGGCTTCCTAGTTCCTACATCTAAAGCAATAATAACCATTAAACCAGATGCTTAGCATTTGTCTTGGCATTTTTCTCAAAATATTTGAAATTTCAGTGGGGGCGACTACCCCCACTGGGCCCTTAATGGGTTTGCCCCTGCACGTATGCATTGTGAAGCTTTCTCTCAAGTAAAAGTGAAACTATTAATTAATATGTTTTTGTGTAATTTGAATTTTAAAAATTAAATTTCAAATAACATTAACACCATTCATGGGTAGGGGTGTCAAACGGGCCGAGATGTCGAGCCAGTAGCTCGAGTTCGAGCACGGGTTGGATCCAACTAGCCGAGCAAGGCTCGGCTCATCGATCTCATAAGCCGTGCCAACGAGCCAAAAGTTCACGAGCCCACGAGCTCGGCTCGTAGGCTCATCAAAAATGTGAAGAAAAAGTTTGAAAATTTTAAAAAAAAAATCAAGCTCGTGGGTTCGGCTCGAATGAGCACGAGACGAGCTCGTGTGTTTAAGCTCGGCTCGGCCCATTGCCACTCAATTCACGGCATTCGAGAGAAAATAATTCAAATACTGAAAATAGTTTAAAAATATTTGTTAATAACAAATACCTGATTTGTGAAAAATTAAATGTGTCATTTAATTTGTGAGAAGGAAAAATTAAAAAAAATGGTTTGCTCTAATTTTTTCTCTTTAAAAGTGTGATGTGAGGATTGCCTGCTTTGAAAATTTGAAATTGGTCGATTTGGTTAGACTTTAAGTTGGCCAGCCCACGTCAGGCGGATTACCCAGAGCCTGTTCAACTTGATGTTGGGCCTATAGCTTGTTCATCTTATTTTCTATAGGAGCCCAACATCCCTATTTCCATTTGAGGAAATTACACCCTACTCCACCCTACCTTTAAAGATCAGTGTTCTAAAATCAGGTAGAAAGTTTCATATTTCACAAATC
>NW_019260504.1:0-1040 GCF_002742605.1 Olea europaea var. sylvestris
AAAAGCTAAACCAACTGAAATTGAAGACATGAATGAAATTGCTTACAGTTATATAATTTTGCATCTATTTGACAACATTGTGAAACAAGTTGATAGTGCTAAAACTGCTAGAGCTTTGTGGATTGCTTTAGATGCCTTGTTCTTAACTAAAATTTTACCTAACAAAATATACCTGTTGAAGAAGTTGTTTAGTTTTAAGATGGACCCGGGGAAGGATGTCGAGGGAAATTTGAGTGACTTTAGCATAATTGTTAAGAGTCTAGCTCATAATGATAAAACATTTGATGATGAGGATTTAGCTGTCATATTGCTAAACTCTTTGCCCGAATCTTACAGAGAAATGAAAAATGCCATAAAATATGGTAGGGACACTCTCACTCAAGCTATTGTTTTTGACGCTTTAAAATTAAGAGAACTTAAATTAAAAAGAGAGAACAGAATTCATTCTCGTGAAGAGAGTCTATTTGTTAGGGGAAGATCTGAAAAGAAAGAATTTAACTTCCATAACAAGAAGGGGAGAGGAAAATCTAAAATGAGATCCAAATCTAAAGATAAAAAGCGGTAAGAAATGTTATCACTGTGGAAAGTTAGGACATTTCAAGAAAGACTGCTTTGACTAGAAAAGGAAACAAAAAGACCCGAACAATTCTGATGTTGATAATGCTGCTATTGCTTCTGAATTTAATAGTTTGCATGTCATGAATGTGTCTGAAGAAGAATTTGACAAAAATTGGATTCTTGACATAGGGTGCACTTTCCATATGTGCCATCATAGGTCTTGGTTTTATAACTATAGGGAGACTGAACCTAGGAAGGTCTACATGGGAGACAATAATTCTCAAAATATGATTGGAGTTGGTGACATAGCCATCAGGATGTACGATAGGGCCGTCACGCAGCTCAGAAATGTTAGATATGTCCCAAATTTAAAGAGGAACCTCATTTCTTTAGGTTCTTTGGAAGATGAGGGATATACCTTCAAGTCTGGTAACAAAATTTTGAAAATTATGAGGGGTTCTCTTATAGTTATGAAAGGGCCT
>NW_019260505.1:0-26629 GCF_002742605.1 Olea europaea var. sylvestris
TTGGCGCGATTTTTGTTTCCAATCAACCTTCCAAATTTCTGCCCATTCCGACACCGTCGTGACAAATGATGAAATTGCCCCTGCCGCGATTTTTGTTTCCAATCAACCTGTTAAATTTCAGCACGTTCCAAGACCATCGCGACTAATTACAAAATTGCGCCAGGCGTAATTTTTGTTTCCAATCGACCTACGAAATTTCAGCCCATTCCGACACCGTCGCGACAAATGACAAAATTGCTCCTGGCACGGTTTTCGATTTCAATCAACCTGCCAAATTTTAGCCCATTCTGACACTGTCGCGACAAATGACAAAATTATGCCTTGCGCGATTTTTCTTTCCAATCAACCTACCAAATTTCAGTAATTTCGACACCGTCGCGACAAATGACAACATTGGCCCTTGCGCAATTTTTTTGTTTCCAATCAACCACCCAAATTTCAGCCCGTTCCGACACCGTCGCGACAAATTACAAAATTGCGCCTAGCGCATTTTTTGTTTCCAGTCAACCTGCTAAATTTCTGCCCATTCTGACACCGTCGCGACAAATAATTAAATTGCCCCTGGCGCGCTTTTTGTTCCCAATCAACCTGCCAGATTTCAGCCCATTCCGACACCGTCGCGACAAATGACAAAATTACGGCTAGCGCGTTTCTTGTTTCCAGTCAACCTGCCAAATTTCTGCCCATTTCGACACCGTCACGGCAAATGATTACATTGCCCCTGGCGCGATTTTTGTTTCCAATCAACATGCCAAATTTTAACCCGTTCCGACACCGTCGCGACAAATGACAAAATTACCCCTTGCACGGTTTTTTCTTTCCAATCAACTTGCCAAATTTAAACAATTCCGACACCGTCGCGATAAATGACAAAATTACGCCTGGCGCGGTTTATGTTTCCAATCAACCTGCCAAATTTCTGCCCATTCTTACACCATTACGACGAATGACGAAATTTCCCAGGCACGGTTTTTGTTTTCAATCAACCTGCCAAATTTCATCCCATTCTGACACCGTCGCGACGAATGAGAATATTACGGCTAGTGCATTTTTTGTTTCCAGTCAACATGCCAAATTTTTGCCTATTCCGACACCGTCGCGGCACATGATTAAATTACCCCTGGCACGGTTTTTGTTTCCAATCAACATGCTAAATTTCAGCCCTTTCCGACACCGTCGCGACAAATGACAAAATTGCCCCTGGCGCAGTTTTTATTTCTAGTCAACCTGTCAAATTTCAGCCCAATCAAACACCGTCGCGTCAAATGACAAAATTGCCCCCGACGCAGTTTTTGTTTCCAACCAACCTGCCAAATTTCAGCCCATTCCGACGCCGTCGCAACAAATGACAAAATTGCTCCTGGCGCGGTCTTATTTCCAGTCAACATGCCAAATTTCAACCCAATCCGTCACCGTCGCGACAAATGACAAAATTGCCCCTGGCACAGTTTTTGTTTCCAACCAACCTGCCAAATTTCAGCCCATCCCGATTTCTGCTTCCAGTCAACCTGCCAAATTTCAGCCTATTTCGACACCGTCGCAACAAATGATTAAATTGCCCCAGCCGCGATTTTTGTTTCCAATCAACCTGTTAAATTTAAGCGCATTCCAAAACCGTCGCGACAAATGACAAAATTGCCCCTGGCGCGATTTTTGTTTCCAGTCAACCGGCCAAATTTCAGTCCATTCCGACACTGTCGCGAGAAATGACAAAATTGCCCCTAGCGCATTTTTATTTCCAACCAACCTGCTAGATTTCAGCACATTTCAATACCGTCGCGACAAATGATAAAATTACCTGTGGTGCGATTTTTGTTTCCAATCAACCTGCCAAACTTAAGCCCATTCCGAAAGCGTCGCAACAAATGACAAAATTGGCCTTGGCGCATTTTTTGTTTCCAATCTACCTTCCAAATTTCTGCCCATTCCGATACCGTCGCGACAAATGACAAAATTGCCCCCAGCGCGATTTTTGTTTCCAATAAACCTGTCAAATTTCAGCTCGTTCCGACACCGTCGCGACAAATTACCAAATTACGCCAGGCGCAATTTTTGTTTCCAATCGACCTGCCAAATTTCAGCCCATTTCGACATCGTCGTGACAAATTGCAAAATTGCCCCTGGCGCGGTTTTCGATTCCGATCAACCTGCCAAATTTCTGCCCATTCCGTCACCGTCGCGACAAATGACAAAATTACACCTTGCGCGGTTTTTGTTTCCAATCAACCTGCCAAATTTCAGTAATTCTGACACCGTCGCGACAAATGACAAAATTGGCCCTAGTGCGATTTTTGTATCCAATCAACCATCCAAATTTCAGCCCGTTCCGACACCGTCGCGACAAATGACAAAATTGCGCCTAGCCCATTTTTTGTTTCCAATCAATCTGCCAAATTTCTGTCCATTCCTACACCATCGTGGAAAATGATTAAATTGCCCCTGGCGCGGTTTTTGTTCCCAATCAACCTGCCAAATTTCAGCCCGTTCCGACATCCTCGCAACAAATAACAAAATTGCGCAAGGCACAATTTTTGTTTCCAATCGACCTGCCAAATTTCAACCCATTCCGCCACCGTCGCAACAAATGACAAAATTACCCCTTGCGCGGTTTTTTCTTTCCAATCAACTTGCCAAATTTCAGCCATTCCGACACCGTCGCGAGAAATGACAAAATTTCCTCTGTGTAGTTTTTCTTTCCATTACTCCTGTTAAATCTCAGCCCATTCCGACAGCGTCGTAATAAATGACAAAATTACCCCTGGTACGATTTTTATTTCCAATCTACCTGCCAAATCAGCCCATTCCGACACCGTCGCGACAAATGACAAAATTATGCCTGGCGCGATTTATGTTTCCAATCAACTTGCCAAATTTCAGCCCCTTCTTACACCATTGCGACGAATGACGAAATTACCCATGGCACGATTTTTGTTTTCAATCAACCTGCCAAATTTCATCCCATTCCGACACCGTCGCGACGAATGAAAATATTGCGGCTAGTGCATTTTTTGTTTCCAGTCAACATGCCAAATTTCTGCCTATTCCGACACCGTCGCGGCACATGATTAAATTACCCATGGCGCGATTTTTGTTTCCAATCAACATGCCAAATTTCAGCCCATTCCAACACCGTCGCAACAAATGACAAAATTGCCCCGGGCGCAGTTTTTATTTCTAGTCAACCAGCCAAATTTCAGCCCAATCCGAAACCGTCGCGACAAATGACAAAATGGCCCCTGGCGCAGTTTTTGTTTCCAACCAACCTGCCAAATTTCAGCCCATTCCGACACCGTCGCGACAAATGACAAAATGGCCCCTGGCGCAGTTTTTGTTTCCAACCAACCTGCCAAATTTCAGCCCATTCCGACACCGTCGCGACAAATGACAAAATGGCCCCTGGCGCAGTTTTTGTTTCCAACCAACCTGCCAAATTTCAGCCCATTCCGACACCGTCGCGACAAATGACAAAATGGCCCCTGGCGCAGTTTTTGTTTCCAACCAACCTGCCAAATTTCAGCCCATTCCGACACCGTCGCGACAAATGACAAAATGGCCCCTGGCGCAGTTTTTGTTTCCAACCAACCTGCCAAATTTCAGCCCATTCCGACACCGTCGCGACAAATGACAAAATGGCCCCTGGCGCAGTTTTTGTTTCCAACCAACCTGCCAAATTTCAGCCCATTCCGACACCGTCGCGACAAATGACAAAATGGCCCCTGGCGCAGTTTTTGTTTCCAACCAACCTGCCAAATTTCAGCCCATTCCGACACCGTCGCGACAAATGACAAAATGGCCCCTGGCGCAGTTTTTGTTTCCAACCAACCTGCCAAATTTCAGCCCATTCCGACACCGTCGCGACAAATGACAAAATGGCCCCTGGCGCAGTTTTTGTTTCCAACCAACCTGCCAAATTTCAGCCCATTCCGACACCGTCGCGACAAATGACAAAATGGCCCCTGGCGCAGTTTTTGTTTCCAACCAACCTGCCAAATTTCAGCCCATTCCGACACCGTCGCGACAAATGACAAAATGGCCCCTGGCGCAGTTTTTGTTTCCAACCAACCTGCCAAATTTCAGCCCATTCCGACACCGTCGCGACAAATGACAAAATGGCCCCTGGCGCAGTTTTTGTTTCCAACCAACCTGCCAAATTTCAGCCCATTCCGACACCGTCGCGACAAATGACAAAATGGCCCCTGGCGCAGTTTTTGTTTCCAACCAACCTGCCAAATTTCAGCCCATTCCGACACCGTCGCGACAAATGACAAAATGGCCCCTGGCGCAGTTTTTGTTTCCAACCAACCTGCCAAATTTCAGCCCATTCCGACACCGTCGCGACAAATGACAAAATGGCCCCTGGCGCAGTTTTTGTTTCCAACCAACCTGCCAAATTTCAGCCCATTCCGACACCGTCGCGACAAATGACAAAATGGCCCCTGGCGCAGTTTTTGTTTCCAACCAACCTGCCAAATTTCAGCCCATTCCGACACCGTCGCGACAAATGACAAAATGGCCCCTGGCGCAGTTTTTGTTTCCAACCAACCTGCCAAATTTCAGCCCATTCCGACACCGTCGCGACAAATGACAAAATGGCCCCTGGCGCAGTTTTTGTTTCCAACCAACCTGCCAAATTTCAGCCCATTCCGACACCGTCGCGACAAATGACAAAATGGCCCCTGGCGCAGTTTTTGTTTCCAACCAACCTGCCAAATTTCAGCCCATTCCGACACCGTCGCGACAAATGACAAAATGGCCCCTGGCGCAGTTTTTGTTTCCAACCAACCTGCCAAATTTCAGCCCATTCCGACACCGTCGCGACAAATGACAAAATGGCCCCTGGCGCAGTTTTTGTTTCCAACCAACCTGCCAAATTTCAGCCCATTCCGACACCGTCGCGACAAATGACAAAATGGCCCCTGGCGCAGTTTTTGTTTCCAACCAACCTGCCAAATTTCAGCCCATTCCGACACCGTCGCGACAAATGACAAAATGGCCCCTGGCGCAGTTTTTGTTTCCAACCAACCTGCCAAATTTCAGCCCATTCCGACACCGTCGCGACAAATGACAAAATTGGCCTTGGCGCGATTTTTGTTTCCAATCAACCTTCCAAATTTCTGCCCATTCCGACACCGTCGTGACAAATGATGAAATTGCCCCTGTCGCGATTTTTGTTTCCAATCAACCTGTTAAATTTCAGCACGTTCCAAGACCATCGCGACTAATTACAAAATTGTGCCAGGCGTAATTTTTGTTTCCAATCGACCTACGAAATTTCAGCCCATTCCGACACCGTCGCGACAAATGACAAAATTGCTCCTGGCACGGTTTTCGATTTCAATCAACCTGCCAAATTTTAGCCCATTCTGACACTGTCGCGACAAATGACAAAATTATGCCTTGCGCGATTTTTCTTTCCAATCAACCTACCAAATTTCAGTAATTTCGACACCGTCGCGACAAATGACAACATTGGCCCTTGCGCAATTTTTTTGTTTCCAATCAACCACCCAAATTTCAGCCCGTTCCGACACCGTCGCGACAAATTACAAAATTGCGCCTAGCGCATTTTTTGTTTCCAGTCAACCTGCTAAATTTCTGCCCATTCTGACACCGTCGCGACAAATAATTAAATTGCCCCTGGCGCGCTTTTTGTTCCCAATCAACCTGCCAGATTTCAGCCCATTCCGACACCGTCGCGACAAATGACAAAATTGCGGCTAGCGCGTTTCTTGTTTCCAGTCAACCTGCCAAATTTCTGCCCATTTCGACACCGTCACGGCAAATGATTACATTGCCCCTGGCGCGATTTTTGTTTCCAATCAACATGCCAAATTTTAGCCCGTTCCGACACCGTCGCGACAAATGACAAAATTACCCCTTGCACGGTTTTTTCTTTCCAATCAACTTGCCAAATTTAAACAATTCCGACACCGTCGCGACAAATGACAAAATTACGCCTGGCGCGGTTTATGTTTCCAATCAACCTGCCAAATTTCTGCCCATTCTTACACCATTACGACGAATGACGAAATTTCCCAGGCACGGTTTTTGTTTTCAATCAACCTGCCAAATTTCATCCCATTCTGACACCGTCGCGACGAATGAGAATATTACGGCTAGTGCGTTTTTTGTTTCCAGTCAACATGCCAAATTTTTGCCTATTCCGACACCGTCGCGGCACATGATTAAATTACCCCTGGCACGATTTTTGTTTGCAATCAACATGCTAAATTTCTGCCCTTTCCGACACCGTCGCGACAAATGACAAAATTGCCCCTGGCGCAGTTTTTATTTCTAGTCAACCTGTCAAATTTCAGCCCAATCAAACACCGTCGCGTCAAATGACAAAATTGCCCCCGACGCAGTTTTTGTTTCCAACCAACCTGCCAAATTTCAGCCCATTCCGACGCCGTCGCAACAAATGACAAAATTGCTCCTGGCGCGGTCTTATTTCCAGTCAACATGCCAAATTTCAACCCAATCCGTCACCGTCGCGACAAATGACAAAATTGCCCCTGGCACAGTTTTTGTTTCCAACCAACCTGCCAAATTTCAGCCCATCCCGATTTCTGCTTCCAGTCAACCTGCCAAATTTCAGCCTATTTCGACACCGTCGCAACAAATGATTAAATTGCCCCAGCCGCGATTTTTGTTTCCAATCAACCTGTTAAATTTAAGCGCATTCCAAAACCGTCGTGACAAATGACAAAATTGCCCCTGGCGCGATTTTTGTTTCCAGTCAACCGGCCAAATTTCAGTCCATTCCGACACCGTCGCGAGAAATGACAAAATTGCCCCTAGCGCATTTTTATTTCCAACCAACCTGCTAGATTTCAGCACATTTCAATACCGTCGCGACAAATGATAAAATTACCTGTGGTGCGATTTTTGTTTCCAATCAACCTGCCAAACTTAAGCCCATTCCGAAAGCGTCGCGACAAATGACAAAATTGGCCTTGGCGCGTTTTTTGTTTCCAATCTACCTTCCAAATTTCTGCCCATTCCGATACCGTCGCGACAAATGACAAAATTGCCCCCAGCGCGATTTTTGTTTCCAATAAACCTGTCAAATTTCAGCTCGTTCCGACACCGTCGCGACAGATTACCAAATTACGCCAGGCGCAATTTTTGTTTCCAATCGACCTGCCAAATTTCAGCCCATTTCGACATCGTCGTGACAAATTGCAAAATTGCCCCTGGCGCGGTTTTCGATTCCGATCAACCTGCCAAATTTCTGCCCATTCCGTCACCGTCGCGACAAATGACAAAATTACACCTTGCGCGGTTTTTGTTTCCAATCAACCTGCCAAATTTCAGTAATTCTGACACCGTCGCGACAAATGACAAAATTGGCCCTAGTGCGATTTTTGTATCCAATCAACCATCCAAATTTCAGCCCGTTCCGACACCGTCGCGACAAATGACAAAATTGCGCCTAGCCCATTTTTTGTTTCCAATCAATCTGCCAAATTTCTGTCCATTCCTACACCATCGCGGAAAATGATTAAATTGCCCCTGGCGCGGTTTTTGTTCCCAATCAACCTGCCAAATTTCAGCCCATTCCGACACCGTCACGACAAATGACAAAATTGCGGCTTGCACGTTTTTTGTTTCCAGTCAACCTGCTAAATTTCTGCCCATTCTGACACCGTCGCGACAAATTATTAAATTGCCCCTGGCGCGTTTTTTGTTTTTAGTCAACCTGCCAAATTTCTGCCCATTCCGACACCGTCGCGGCACGTGATTAAATTGTCCCAGTCGCGATTTTTATTTCCAATCAACATGCCAAATTTCAGCCCATTCCGACAACATCGCGACAGATGACAAAATTGCCCCTGGCGTGGTTTCTATTTCCAGTCAACCTGCCAAATTTCAGCTCAAACCGACACCGTCGCAATAAATGACAAAATTGGCCCTGGCGCAGTTTTTGTTTCCAACCAACCTGCCAAATTTCAGTCCATTCCGATGCCGTCGCGGCAAATGACAAAATTGCCCCTTGCACGATTTTTGCTCACAATCAACATGCCGAACTTTAGCCCGTTCCGACCCTGTCGCGACAAATAACAAAATTACGCCTGGCGCAATTTTTGTTCCCAATCGACCTACCAAATTTAAGCCCATTCCGACACCATCGCAACAAATGACAAAATTTCCCGTGGCACGATTTTTGTTTCCAATGAACTCGCCAAATTTCAGTCCATTCCGACACCATCACGATAAATGACAAAATTGGCCCTGGCGCAGCTTTGGTTTCCAATAAACCTGACAAATCTTAGTCCATTCTAACAGCGTCGCGATAAATGACAAAATTACCCCTGGCGCGATTTTTGTTTCCAATCAACCTGCCAATTTTCAGCCTATTCCGACACCGTCGCAACAAATGACAAAATTACGCCTGGCGCGATTTTTTTTTCCAATCAACCTACCAAATTTCAGCCCATTCCTACACCATCATGACAAATGACGAAATTGCCCCTAGCACGATTTTTGTTTCCAATCAACCTGCCAAATTTCATCCCATTCTGACGCCGTCACGACAAATGACAAAATTACCCCTGGCGCGATTTTTGTTTCCAATCAACCTACCAAATTTAGGCCCATTCCTACAGCGTCATGACAAATGACAAAATTGGACCTGGCGCGAATTTTGTTTCCAATCAACCTTCTAAATTTCTGCCCATTCCAGCACCGTCGCGACAAATGATAAAATTGCCCCTGGCGCGATTTTTGTTTCCAACCAACCTGGAAAATTTCATCTCATTCCGACACCGTTGTGATGAATGACAAAATTACCCATGGCGCGATTTTTGCTTCCTATCAACCTGCCAAATTTTAGCCCATTCCGACACCATCGCGACAAATGACGAAATTGCCCTTGGCACGGTTTTTGTTTCCAATCAACCTGTCAAATTTCATCCCATTCTGACACCGTCACAACAAATGACAAAATTACCCTTGGCACAATTTTTGTTTCCAATCAACCTGTCAAATTTCAGCCCGTTCCGACATCGTCGCGGCAAATAACAAAATTGCGCCAGGCGCAATTTTTGTTTCCAATCGACTTGCCAAATTTCAGCCCATTTCGCCACCATCGCGACAAATGACAAAATTAACCCTTGCGCGGTTTTTGTTTCCAATCAACCTTCCAAATTTCAGCCATTCCAACACAGTCGCGACAAATGACAATATTTCCTCTGCGTAGTTTTTGTTTCCAATACTCCTGCGAAATTTCAGCCCATTCCGACAGCATTGTAATAAATGACAAAATTACCCCTGGCGCGATTTTTGTTTCCAATCTACCTTCCAAATTTCAACCCACTCCGACACTGTCGCGACAAATGACAAAATTGTGCCTGGTGCGGTTTTTGTTTCCAGTCAACCAGCCAAATTTCAGCCCATTCTGACACCGTCACTACAAACGATTAAATTGACCCTGGCGTGGTTTTTGTTTCCAATCAACTTGCCAAATTTCAGCCCATTTCGACCCCGTCGTAACAAATGACAAAATTGCCCCTGGCGCGGTTTTTGTTTCCAGTCACCCTGCCAAATTTCAGCCCATTCCGACACCGTCGCGACAAATGACAAAATTGGCCCTGGCGCAGTTTTTATTTCCAACCAACCTGCCAAATTTCAGCACATTCCGACACCATCGCGACAAATGACAAAATTACCCGTGGCGCGATTTTTGTTTCCAACCAGCCAGCTAAATTCAAGCCCATTCCAACAGCGTCGCGACAAATGACAAAATTGGCCCTGGCGCTATTTTTTTTTTCAAATCAACCTTCCAAATTTCTGCCCATTCCGACACCGTCGCGACAAATGACAAAATTGCCCCTGGAGCAATTTTTGTTTCCAATCAACCTGGCAAATTTCAGCCCGTTCCGACACCGTCGCGGCGAATGACAAAATTGCGCCTAGCGCATTTTTTGTTTCCAGTCAACCTGCCAAATTTTTGCCCATTCCGATACCATCGCGGCAAATGATTAAATTGTCCCTGCGTGGTTTTTGTTTCCAATCAACCGGCTAAATTTCAACCCATTCCGACACCGTCGCGACAATTTACAAAATTACGGCTAGTGCGTTTTTTGTTTCTAGTCAACCTGCCAAATTTCTACCCATTCCAACACCGTCGCAGCAAATGATTAAATTGCCCCTGGCGCGGTTTTTGTTTCCAATCAACATGCCAAATTTCAGCCCATTCCGACACCGTCGCGACAAATGACGAAATTACCCCTGGCGCGGGCTTTATTTCCAGTCAACCACCCGAATTTCAGCAAAATCCGACACCGTTGCGACAAATGACAAAATTGCCCCTAGCGCAGTTTTTGTTTCCAACCAACCTGCCAAATTTCAGCCCATTCCGACCCGTTGCGTCAAATGACGAAATTACCCCTGGCACGATTTTTGTTTCAAATCAACCAGCCAAATTTCAACCTTTCCGACACCATCCCGACAAATGACAAAACTTCGCTTGGCGCGATTTTTTCTTACAGTCAACCTGCCAAATTTTAGCCCATTCCGACACCTCGCAACAAATGATTAAATTGCCTTTGGCGCGATTTTTGTTTCCAATCAACCTACCAAATTTCAGCGCATTTCGACACCTTCGCGACAAATGACGAAATTGTCCTTGGCACGATTTTTGTTTCCAATCAACCTGTCAAATTTCATCCTATTCTGACACCGTCGCGACAAATAACAAAATTACCCCTGGTGCGGTTTTTATTTCGAATCAACCTGCCAAATTTCGGCCCATTCCGACACCGTCGCGACAAATGACAAAATAGCCCCTGGCGTGGTTTTTATTTCCAGTCAACCTGCCAAATTTCAGCCCAATCCGACACCGTCGCGACAAATGACAAACTTGCCCCTGACGTGGTTTTTGTTTCCAACCAACCTGCCAAATTTCGGCCCATTCCGACCCATCGCGACAAATGACAAAATTAGCCCTGGCGTGATTTTTGTTTAAAATCAACTAGCCAAATTTCAACCTTTCCGACACCAACGCGACAAGTGACAAAACTGCGCTTGGCGAGATTTTTGCTTACAGTCAACCTACTAAATCTCAGCCCATTCCGACACCTCGCAACAAATGATTAAATTGCCCCTGGCGCGATTTTCGTTTCCAATCAACCTGCCAAATTTCAGCGCATTTCGACACCATTGCGACAAGTGACAAAATTGCCCCTAGCGCGATTTTTATTTCCAGTCAACCTGCCAAATTTCAGTCCATTCCGACACCGTCACGAAAAATGACAAAATTGCCCCTGGCGCAGTTTTAATTTCCAACCAACATGCCAGATTTCAGCACATTCCGTCACCGTCGCGACAAATGACAAAATTACCCGTGGCGCGGTTTTTGTTTCCAATCAACCTACCGAACTTAAGCCCATTTCGACAGCGTTGCACAAATGACAAAATTGGCCCTAGCGCGATTTTTGTTTCCAATCAACCTTCCAAATTTTGGCCCATTTCGACACTGTCGCGACAAATGACAAAATTGCCCCTGGCGTGATTTTTGTTACCAATCAACCTGTCAAATTTCAGCCCGTTCCTACACCGTCGCGACAAATAACAAAATTACGCCAGGCGCAATTTTTGTTTCCAATCGACCTGCCAAATTTCAAACCATTTCGACATCGTCGCGACAAATGACAAAATTGCCCCTGGGGCCGTTTTTTCGTTTCCAATCAACCTGCCAAATTTCAGCCCATTCCGACACCGTCGCGACAAATAACAAAATTACCCCTTGCACGGTCTTTGTTTCCATTCAACCTACCAAATTTCAGCAATTTCGACACCGTCGTGACAAATGACAAAATTGGCTCTTGCGCGATTTTTGTTTCCAATCAACCATCCAAATTTCAGCTCGTTCCGACACCGTCGCGACAATTGACGAAATTGCGCCTAGCGCATTTTTTTGTTTCCAGTCAACCTACCAAATTTCTACCCATTCCGACACCGTCGTGGCAAATGATTAAATTGCTCCTGGCACAGTTTTTGTTTCCAATCAACCTGTAAAATTTCAGTCCATTCCGACACCGTTGCGACAAATGACAAAATTGCGCTTGGTGCGATTTTTGTTTCCAGTCAACCAGCCAAATTTCAGCCCATTCCAACACCGTCGCTACAATGATTAAATTGCCCCTGCCGCGATTTTTGTTTCCAATCAACCAGCCAAATTTCAGCCCATTCCGACACCGTCGTAACAAATGACAAAATTGTCCCTGGCGAGGTTTTTGTTTCCAGTCACCCTACCAAATTTCAGCCCATTCCGACACTGTCACAGCAAATGACAAAATTGCCCCTAGCACAGTTTTTATTTCCAACCAACCTGCCAAGTTTCAGCACATTCCGACACCATCACGACATATGACAAAATTACCCGTGGCGCGATTTTTGTTTCCAGCCAAATTCAAGCCCATTCCAACAGCGTCGCCACAAATGACAAAATTGGCCCTGGCGCTATTATTTTTTCAAATCAACCTTCCAAATTTCTGCCCATTTCGACACCGTCACGACAAATGACAAAATTGTCCCTGGCAAAATTTTTGTTCCCAATCAACCTGTCAAATTTCAGCCCGTTCCGACACTGTCATGACAAATGACAAAATTGCGCAAGGCGCAATTTTTGATTCCAATCGACCTGTGAAATTTCAGCCCATTCCGCCACCATCGCGACCAATGACAAAATTAACCCTTGCGCGGTTTTTATTTCCAATAAACCTTCCAAATTTTAGCCATTCCGACACCATCGCGACAAATGACAAAATTTCCTCTGCGCAGTTTTTGTTTCCAATACTCCTGAGAAATTTCAGCCCATTCCGACACCGTCGTAATAAATGACAAAATTACCCCTGGACCGGTTTTTGTTTCCAATCTACCATCCAAATTTCAGCCCATTCCGACACCGTTACGAAAAATGACCAAATTATGCCTGGCGTGATTTTTGTTTCTAATCGACCTGCCAAATTTCAGCCCATTCTTACACCATCGCGACAAATGACGAAATTGCCCACGACACGATTTTTGTTTCCAATCAACCTGCCAAATTTCATCCCATTCCCACACCATCGCGGCAAATGATAAAATTGCGGCTAGCGCATTTTTTGTTTCCAGTCAACCTACCAAATTTCTGCCCATTCCGACACCTTTGTGGCACATTATTAAATTGCCCCAGTCGCAGTTTTTGTTTCCAATCAACATGCCAAATTTCAGCCCATTCCGACACCGTTGCGACAAATGATGAAATTACCCCTGGTACGATTTTTGTTTCCAATCAACCTGCCAAATTTTAGCCCATTCCGACCCGTTGCGACAAATATTGCCCCTGGCACGATTTTTGTTTTCAGTCGACCAGCCAAATTTCAGCCAGTTCCGACAACGTCGCGACAAATGACTAAATTGCGCCTTGCGCATTTTTTATTTCCAGTCAACCTGCCAAATTTTTGCCCATTTCGACACCGTCGCGACAAATGACAAAATTACCCGTGGCGCGGTTTTTGTTTCCAATCAACCAGCCAAATTTAAGCCCATTCCGACATCGTCGCGACAAATGACAAAATTAGCCCTGGCACTATTTTTGTTTCCAATCAACCTTCCAAATTTCTGCCAATTCCGACACCATCGTGACAAATGACAAAATTGCCCCAGGCGCGGTTTTTGTTTCTAATCAACCTGCCAAATTTTAGCCCATTCTGACACCGTCGTGACAAATGACAAATTACGCCGGGCGCGGTTTTTGTTTCCAATCAACCTGCCAAATTTCAGCCCATGCTTACACCATCATGACAAACGACAAAATTGCCCATGGCACGTTTTTGTTTCCAATCAACCTGCCAAATTTCATCCCATTCCGACGCCGTCGCGACAAAATGACAAAATTGGCCCTGGCGCGTTTTTTGACTCCAATCAACCCGTCAAATTTCAACCCATTCCAACACCGTCACGACAAATGACAAAATTGCCCCTGGCTCGATTTTTGTTTCCAATCAACCTGTTAAATTTCAGCCCGTTTCGACACCGTCGCGACAAATAAAAAAAAATTGTGCCTAGCGCAACTTTTGTTTCCATTAGACCTGCCAAATTTCAGCCCATTTCAACACCGTCGCGACAAATGACAAAATTGCCCCTGGCGCAATTTTTATTTCCAATCAACCAGCCAAAGTTCAGCACGTTGCGACACCGTCGCGACAAATAACAAAATTGTGCCTGGCGCAGTTTTTGTTTCCAATCGACTTGCCAAATTTAAGCCTATTCCGACACCGTCGCTACAAATGACAAAATTTTCCCTGGCGCAATTCTTGTTTCCAATAACCCTTCCAATTTTCAGCCCATTCCGACACCGTCGCGACAAATGACAAAATTGCCCCTGGCGCAGTTTTGGTTTCCAATAAACCAGCCAAATTTTAGCCCATTCTTACAGCGTCACGATAAATGACAAAATTACCCCTTGCGCGATTTTTGTTTCCAATCAACCTGCCAAATTTCAGCCCATTCCGACATCGTCGCGACAAATGACAAAATTACGCATGGTTCGATTTTGTTTCCAATCAACCTGCTAAATTTCAGCCCATTCCTACACCATCACGACAAATGGCGAAATTGCCCCTGGCACGGTTTTTTTTTCCAATCAACCTACCAAACTTCTTCCCATTCTGACACCGTCGCGACAAATGACAAAATTACCCCTGGCGCGATTTTTGTTTCCAATCAACCTGCCAAATTTAGGCCCATTCCGACAGTGTCGCGACAAATGACAAAATTGGCCCAGGCGCGATTTTTGTTTCCAATCAACCTTCTAAATTTCTGTCCATTCCGACACCGTTGCGACAAATGACAAAATTGCCCCTGCCTCAATTTTTGTTTCCAATCGACTTGCCAAATTTTAGCCCATTCCGACTTTGTCGTGACAAATGACAAAATTACCCTTGGCACGATTTCTGTTTTCAATCCACTTGCCAAATTACAGCCCATTCTGACATCGTCGCGATAAATGACAAAATTACGCCTGGCGCGATTTTTGTTTCCAATCAACCTGCCAAATTTCAGCCCGTTCCGACACTGTCGCGACAAAAAACCAAATTGCGCCTTGTGCAGTTTTTGTTTCCAATCGACTTGCTAAATTTCAGCCCATTCCTACACCATCGCGACAAATGACGAAATTGCCCCTTGCACGGTTTTTGTTTCCAATCAACCTGCCAAATTTCATCTCAGTCCGACACCGTCACGACCAATGACAAAATTACCCCTGGCGCGATTTTTGTTTCCTATCAACCTGCCAAATTTTAGCCCATTCCGATACCATCGTTACAAATGACGAAATTGCCCCTGGCACGATTTTTGTTTCCAATCAACCTGCCAAATTTCCACCCATTCCGACACCATCGTGACAAATGACAAAATAGCCCCTGGTGCAGTTTTTGTTTCCAATAAACCTGCCAAATTTCAGCCCATTCCGACACCATCGTGACAAATGACAAAATAGCCCCTGGCGCAGATTTTGTTTCCAATAAACCTGCCAAATTTCAGCCCATTCCGAAACCATCGCGATAAATGACAAAATTACTCCTGGTACGATTTTTGTTTCCATGCAACCTACCAAATTTTGGGCCATTTCGACACCGTCGAGATGAATGACGAAATTGCACCTCGCGCGATTTTTGTTTCCAGTCAACCAACCAAATTTCAGCCCATTCCGACATCGTCGCGACAAATGACCAAAATGTCCGTGGCCAGATTTTTGTTTCCAGTCAACCTGCCAAATTTTAGCCCATTCCGGCACCGTCGCGACAAATGAAAAAGTTGCCCCTGGCGCAATTTTTGTTTCCAACCAGCCTGCTGTATTTCAGTCCATTCCGACATCGTCGCGACAAATGACAAAATTAACCCTTGCGCGGTTTTTGTTTCCAATCAACATGCCAAATTTCAGCCCATTCCAACACCGTCGTCACAAAAGACGAAATTGCCCCTGGCACGATTTTTTGTTTCCAATCAACCTGCCAAATTTCAGCCCATTCTTACACCATCGCGACAAATGACGAAATTGCCCATGGCACGGTTTTTGTTTCCAATCAAGCTGCCAAATTTCATCCCATTTTGACACCGTCATGACAAATGAAAAAATCCCTGTCACGATTTTTGATTCCAATCAACCTGTCAAATTTCATCCCATTCTAACACCGTCGCGACAAATGACAAAATTACCCCTGGCGCGATTTTTATTTGGAATCGACCTGCCAAATTTCCGCCCATTCCAACACCGTCGTGACAAATGACAAAATAGCCCCTGGCGCAGATTTTGTTTCCAATAAACCAGCCAAATTTCAGCCCATTTCGACACCGTCGCGATAAATGACAAAATTACTCCCGGCATGATTTTTGTTTCCAAGTAACCTACCAAATTTCAGGCCATTTCAGCATCGTTCGAGACAAATGACGAAATTGCCCCTCGCTCGATTTTTGTTTCCAGTCAACCAGCCAAATTTCAGCCCATTCCAACATCGTCACGACAAATGACCAAAATGTCCGTGGCGAGATTTTTGTTTCCAGTCAACCTGCCAAATTTCAGCCCATTCCGGCACCGTCGCGACAAATGACAAAATTGCCCTTGGCGCAATTTTTGTTTCCAACCAACCTGCCATATTTCAGTCCATTCCGACATCGTCACGACAAATGACAAAATTGACCCTTGCGCGGTTTTTGTTTCCAATCAACAGGCCAAATTTCAGCCCATTCCGACACCGTCTGACAAAGGACGAAATTGCCCCTGGCACGATTTTTTGTTTCCAATCAACCTGCCAAATGTCATCTCATTCCGACCGTCTCGACAAATGACAAAATTACGCCTGGCGTGGTTTTTGTTTCCAATCAACCTGCCAAATTTCAGGCCATTCTTACACCATCGCGACAAATGACGAAATTGCCCATGGCACGGTTTTCGTTTCCAATCAACCTGCCAAATTTCATCCCATTTCGACACCGTCGCGACAAATGATAAAATTGGCCCTGGCGCGATATTTTATTCCAATCAACCTGTCAAATTTCAACCCATTCCAACACCGTCGCGACAAATGACAAAATTGCCCCTGCCTCAGTTTCTGTTTCCAATCGACTTGACAAATTTCAGCCCATTCCAACTCTGTCGCGAGAAATGACGAAATTGCCCCTGGCACAATTTCTGTTTTCAATCCACCTGCCAAATTTTAGCCCATTTTGACATCGTCGCGACAAATGAAAAAATTACCCCTGGCGCGATTTTTGTTTCCAATCAACCTACCAAATTTCAGACCGTTCCGACACCGTCACGACAAATAACAAAATTGTGCCTGGCGCAGTTTTTGTTTCCAATCGACTGGCCAAATTTAAGCCAATTCCAACACCGTCGTGACAAATGACAAAATTTCCCCTGGCGCAATTTTTGTTTCCAATCAACCAGCCAAATTTCAACCCATTCCGACACCGTCGTGACAAATGACAAAATTGCCCCCGGCGCAGTTTTGGTTTCCAATAAACCTGCCAAATTTCAGCCCATTCTGACAGCGTCACGATAAATGACAAAATTACCCCTTGCGCGATTTTTGTTTCCAATCACCCTGCCAAATTTCAGCCCATTCTGACAACGTAGCAACAAATGACAAAATTACGCCTGGTGTGGTTTTGTTTCCAATCAACCTGCTAAATTTCAGCCCATTCCTACACCATCGCGACAAATGACGAAATTGCCCCTGGCACGATTTTTGTTTCCAATCCACGTGCCAAACGTCATCCCATTCTGACACCATCGCGACAAATAACAAAATTACCCCTGGCGCGATTTTTAATTCCAATCAACCTGCCAAATTCAGGCCCATTCCAACAGCATCGCGACAAATGACAAAATTGGCCTTGGCGCGATTTTTGTTTCCAATCAACCTTCTAAATTTCTGCCCACTCCGACACTGTCGCGACAAATGACAAAATTACCCCTGGTGCAGTTTTTGTTTCCAACCAACCTGGTAAATTTCATCTCAGTCCGACACCATCGTGACCAATGACAAAATTACCCCTGGTGCGATTTTTGTTTCCTATCAACCTGCCAAATTTCAGCCCATTCCGACACCATCGCGATAAATGACGAAATTGCCCCTGGCACGATTTTTGTTTCCAATCAACCTGTCAAATTTCAACCCATTCTGACACCGTCGCGACAAATGACAAAATTACCCCTGGCGCGATTTTTATTTCGAAACAACCTGCCAAATTTTAGCCCATTCCGACACCGTCGCGACAAATGACAAAATAGCCCCTGGCGCAGTTTTTGTTTCCAATAAACCTGCCAAATTTCAGCTCATTCCGACACCGTCGCGACAAATGACAAAATTACCCTGGCGCGATTTTTGATTCCGAGCAACATACCAAATTTCAGGCCATTTCGGCATTGTCGAGACAAATGACGAAATTGCCCCTCGCGCGCTTTTTGTTTCCAATCAACCAGCCAAATTTAGCCCATTCCGACATCGTCGCAACAAATGACCAAAATGTCCGCGACAAGATTTTTGTTTCTAGTCAACCTGCCAAATTTCAGCCCATTCCGGCACCGTCGCGACAAATGACAAAATTTCCCCTAGCGCAGTTTTTGTTTCCAACCAACCTGCCATTTTTCAGTCCATTCCGACATCGTCGCGACAAATGACAAAATTGACCCTTGCGCGATTTTTGTCTCCAGTCAGCTTGCCAAATCTCAGTCCCTTCCGACACCGTCGCGAGAAATGACAAAGTTGCCCCTAGCGCAGTTTTTATTTCCAACCAACCTGACAGATTTCTCCACATTTCAACACCGTCGCGACAAATGACAAAATTACCCGTGGCGCAGTTTTTGTTTCCAATCAACCTGCCAAACATAAGCCCATTCCGACAGCATCGCGACAAATTTGGCCCTAGCGCGATTTTTGTTGCCAATCAACCTTCCAAATTTTTGCCAATACCGACACCATAACGACAAATGACAAATTTGCCCCTGGCGCGATTTTTGTTTCCAATCAACTTGTCAAATTTCGGCCCATTCCGATATCGTCGTGACAAATGACAAAATTGCCCCTGGCGTAGTTTTTGTTTCCAACCAACCAGCCATATTTCAGCCCATTCCGACACCGTCGTGACAAATGACAAAATTGACCCTTGCGTGGTTTTTGTTTCCAATCAACCAACCAAATTTCAGCGCATTCCGACACCATCGCGACAAATGACAAAATTGCACCTGGCGCGATTTTTGTTTCCAGTCAACCTGCCAAATTTCAGTCCATTCCGACCCTTCGCGAGAAATGACAAAATTGCCCCTGGCGAAGTTTTTATTTCCAACCAACTTGCCAGATTTCAGCACATTCTGACATCGTCGCGACAAATGACAAAATTACCCGTGGCACGGTTTTTGTTTCCAATCAACCTACCAAACTTAAGCCCATTCGGACTGTGTTGCGACAAATGATAAAATTGGCCCTGGCGTGATTTTTGTTGCCAATCAACCTTCCAAATTTCTACCCATTTCAAAACCATCGCGAGAACTGACAAAATTGCCCCGGCCCGATTTTTGTTTCCAATTAACCTGTCAAATTTCAGCCCGTTCCGACACCGTCGCGACAAATAACAAAATTGCGCCAGGCGTAATTTTTACTTACAATTGAACTGCCAAATTTCAGCCCATTCCGACACCGTCACGACAAATGACAAAATTACCCCTGGCACGATTTTCGTTTCCAATCAACTAGTCAAATTTGAGCCCATTCCGACACTGTCGCGACAAATGGCAAAATTACCCCTTGCGCAGTCATTGTTTCCATTCAACCTGCCAAATTTTGACAATTCCGACACCGTCGCGACAAATGACAAAATTGGCCTTGGGGCAATTTTTGTTTTCGATCAACCATCCAAATTTCAACCCGTCTCGACACCGTCGCGACAAATGACAAAATTGCGCCTAGCGCATTTTTTGTTTCCAATCAACCTGCCAAATTTCTGGCCATTTCGACACCGTCACGGCAAATGATTAAATTGCCCCTGGCCCGATTTTTGTTTCCAATCAACCTGTCAAATTTCAGCCCATTCCGACACCGTCGCGACAAATGACCAAATTACGGCTAGCGCGTTTTTTGTTTCCAGTCAACCTGCCAAATTTTTACCCATTCCGACACCATCATGGCAAATGATTAAATTGCCCCTGGCACGATTTTTGTTTCCAATCAACATGCCAAATTCAGCCCATTCTGACACCGTCGTCACAAATGACAAAATTGTCCCTGGCGCGATTTTTATTTCCAACAAACCTACCAAATTTCAGCCCAATCCGACACCTTCGCGACAAATGACAAAATTGCCCCTGGCGCAGTTTTTGTTTCCAACCAACCTGCAAAATTTTAGCCCATTCCGACGCCGTCGCGACAAATTACAAAATTGCCCCTTGCGTGATTTTTGTTTGCAATCAACCTGCCAAATTTCAGCCAATTTCGACATCATTGCGACAAATGACGAAATTACCCCTTGCACGACTTTTGTTTCCAATCAAACTGCTAAATTTCAGCCCATTCCGATCCGTCGCGAGAAATGACAAAATTGCCCCTAGCGAAGTTTTTATTTCCCACCAACTTGCCAGATTTCAGCACATTCCGACACCATCGCGACAAATGACAAAATTACCCGTGGCGCGGTTTTTGTTTCCAATCAACCTACAAAACTTAAGCCCATTCGGCAGTGTCACGACAAATGATAAAATTGGCCCTGGCGCGATTTTTGTTGCCAATCAACCTTCCAAATTTCTACCCATTCCAACACCGTCGCGAGAAACGACAAAATTGCCCCCGGCCCGATTTTTGTTTCCAATTAACCTGTCAAATTTCAGCCCGTTCCGACACCGTCGCGACAAATAACAAAATTGTGCCAGGCATAATTTTTACTTACAATTGACCTGCCAAATTTCAGCCCATTCCGACACCGTCGCGACAAATGACAAAATTACCCCTGGCACGGTTTTCGTTTCCAATCAACCAGTCAAATTTGAGCTCATTCCGACACTGTCGCGACAAATGACAAAATTACCCCTTGCGCGGTCTTTGTTTCCATTCAACCTGCCAAATTTTAGCAATTCCGACACCGTCGCGACAAATGACAAAATTGGCCCTGGGGCGATTTTTGTTTCCAATCAACCATCCAAATTTCAGCCCGTCCCGACACCGTCGTGACAAATGACAAAATTGCACCTAGCGCATTTTTTGTTTCCAGTCAACCTGCCAAATTTCTGGCCATTCCGACACCGTCACGGCAAATGATTAAATTGCCCCTGGCACGATTTTTGTTTCCAATCAACCTGCCAAATTTCATCCCATTCCGACACCATCGCGACAAATGACAAAATTACGGCTAGCGCGTTTTTTGTTTCTAGTCAACTTGCGAAATTTTTGCCCATTCCGACACCATCATGGCAAATGATTAAATTGCCCCTGGCGCGGTTTTTGTTTCCAATCAACATGCCAAAATTTAGCCCATTCCGACACCGTCGTCACAAATGACAAAATTATCCCTGGCGCGGTTTTTATTTCCAACAAACCTACCAAATTTCAGCCCAATCCGACACCGTCGCGACAAATGACAAAATTGCCCCTGGCGCAGTTTGTGTTTCCAACCAACCTGCCAAATTTTAGCCCATTCCGACGCCGTCGCGACAAATTACAAAATTGCCCCTTGCGAGATTTTTGTTTGCAATCAACCTGCCAAATTTCAGCCCATTCTGACACCGTCGCGACAAATGACGAAATTACCCCTTGCACGATTTTTGTTTCGAATCAACCTGCTAAATTTCAGCCCATTCCGACCCGTCGCTACCAATGACGGAATTGCCCATGGTTCGATTTTTATTTCAAATCAACCAGCCAAATTTCAGCCCCTTCCAGCACCATCGCGACAAATGACAAAATTGCGCCTGGCGTGGTTTTTGTTTCCAGTCAACCTGCCAAATTTCAACCCATTCTGACACCGTCGCTACAGATGATTAAATTGCCCCTAGCCATTTTTGTTTCTAATCAACCTACCAAATTTCAGCCCATTCTCACACCATCGTAGCAAATGACAAAATTGCCCCTGGAGCGGTTTTTGTTTCCAGTCACCCTGCAAAATCTCAGCCCATTCCGACACCGTAACGACAAATGAAAAAATTGCCCCTGGCGCAGTTTTTATTTCCAACCAACCTGCCAAATTTCAGCACATTCTGACACCGTCGCGACAAATGACAAAATTACCCGTGGCGCAGTTTTTGTTTCCAATCAACCTGCCAAACATTAGCCCATTCCGACAGCATCGCGACAAATTTGGCCCTAGCGCGATTTTTGTTGCCAATCAACCTTCCAAATTTCTGCGAATACCGACACCATAACGACAAATGACAAATTTGCCCCTGGCGCGATTTTTGTTTCCAATCAACCTGTCAAATTTCGGCCCGTTCCGACACCGTCGCGACAAATGACAAAATTGCTCCTGGCGTAGTTTTTGTTTCCAACCAACCTGCCATATATCAGTCCATTTCGACACCGTCGCGACAAATGACAAAATTGACCCTTGCGCGGTTTTTGTTTCCAATCAACCTACCAAATTTCAGCGCATTCCGACACCACAGCGACAAATGACAAAATTGCCCCTGGCGCGATTTTTGTTTCCAGTCAACCTGCCAAATTTCAGTCCATTCCGACCCGTCACGAGAAATGACAAAATTGCCCCTGGCGAAGTTTTTCTTTCCAACCAACCTGCCAGATTTCAGCACATTTCGACACTGTCGCGACAAACGACAAAATTACCCATGGCGCGGTTTTTGTTTCCAATCAACCTACCAAACTTAAGCCCATTCCGACAGTGTCGCGACAAATGATAAAATTGGCCCTGTTGCAATTTTTGTTGCCAATCAACCTTCCAAATTTCTGCCCATTCCGACACCGTCGCGAGAAATGACAAAATTGCCCCCGGCGCGATTTTTGTTTCCAATTAACCTGTCAAATTTCAGCCCGTTCCGACACCGTCGCAACAAATAACAAAATTGCGCCAGGCGCAATTTTTATTTACAATTGACCTGCCAAATTTCAGTCCAATCCGACACCGTCGCGACAAATGACAAAATTGCCCCTGGCACGGTTTTCGTTTCCAATCAACCTGTCAAATTTGAGCCCATTCCGAGACCGTCGCGACAAGTGACAAAATTACCCCCTGCGCGGTCTTTGTTTCCATTCAACCTGCCAAATTTTAGCAATTCCGACACCGTCGTGACAAATGACAAAATTGGCCCTGGGGCGATTTTTGTTTCCAATCAACCATCCAAATTTCAGCCCGTCCCGACACCGTCTCAACAAATGACAAAATTGCGCCTAGCGCATTTTTTGTTTCCAGTCAACTTGCCAAATTTCTACCCATTCCGACACCGTCACGGCAAATGATTAAATTGCCCCTGGCGCGGTTTTTGTTTCCAATCAACCTGCCAAATTTGAGCCCATTCCGACACCGTCGCGACAAATGACAAAATTACGGCTAGCGCATTTTTTGTTTCCAGTCAACCTGCCAAATTTTTACCCATTCCGACACCATCGTGACAAAAGATTAAATTGCCCCTGGCGCGGTTTTTGTTTCCAATCAACATGCCAAATTTCAGCCCATTCCGACACCGTCGTCACAAATGACAAAATTGCCCCTGGCGCGATTTTTATTTCCGACAAACCTACCAAGTTTCAGCCCAATCCGACATCGTCGCAACAAATGACAAAATTACCCCTGGCGTAGTTTTTGTTTCCGACCAACCTGCCAAATTTCAGCCCATTTCGACACCATCGTGACAAATTACAAAATTGCCCCTTGCGCGATTTTTGTTTGCAATCAACCTGCCAAATTTCAGCCCATTCTGACACCGTCATGACAAATGATGAAATTACCCCTTGCACGATTTTTGTTTCCAATCAACCTGCCAAATTTCAGCCCATTCCGACCCGTCGCCACAAATGACGGAATTGCCCATGGCACGATTTTTATTTCAAATCAACCAGCCAAATTTCAGCCCCTTCCGGCACCATCGCGACAAACGACAAAATTGCGCCTGGCGCAGTTTTTGTTTCCAGTCAACCTGCCAAATTTCTACCCATTCCGACACCGTCGCTAGAGATGATTAAATTGCCCCTAGCGGTTTTTGTTTCCAATCAACCTACCAAATTTCAGCCCATTCTGACACCGTCGTAGCAAATAACAACATTGTCCCTGGCGCGGTTTTTGTTTCCAGTCACCTTGCAAAATCTCAACCCATTCCGACACCGTCATGACAAATGACAAAATTACCCCTGGCGCAGTCTTTATTTCCAACCAACCGGCCAAATTTCAGCACATTTCGACACCGTAGCGACAAATGACAAAATTACTCGTGGCGTGGTTTTTGTTTCCAACAAACCTACCAAATTCAAGCCCATTCCGACAGCGTCTCGACAAATGTCAAAATTGGCCCTAGCGCTATTTTTGTTTCCAATCAACCTTCCAAATTTTTGCCCATTCCGACACCGTCGCGCCGAATGAAAAAATTGCCCCTCGAGCAATTTTTGTTTCCAATCAACCTGTCAAATTTCAGCCCGTTCCGACACCGTCGTGACAAATAACAAAATTGCACCAGGCGGAATTTTTGTTTTCAATCGACCTGCCAAATTTCAGCCCATTCCGCCACCGTCGCGACAAATGACAAAATTACCCCTGTGCGGTTTTTGTTTCCAATCAACCTGCCAAATTTCAGCCATTCCGACACCGTCGCGACAAATGACAAAATTTCCTCTGTGCAGTTTTTGTTTCCAATACTACTACGAAATTTCAGCCCATTCCGACAGCGTCGCAATGAATGACAAAATTACCCCTGGCGCAGTTTTTGTTTCCAATCTACCTGCCAAATTTCAGCCCATTTCGTTACCGTCCTGACAAATGACAAAATTACGCCTGGCCTGATTTTTGTTTCCAATCAACCTGCAAAATTTCAGCCCATTCTTACACCATCGCGACAAATGACGAAATTGCCCATGGCACGGTTTTTGTTTCCAATCAACCTTCCAAATTTCATCCCATTCCGACACCGTCGCGACAAATGACAAAATTGCGGCTAGGGCGTTTTTTGTTTCCAGTCAACCTGCCAAATTTCTGTCCATTTCGACACCGTCGCGGCACATGATTAAATTGCCCTAGGCGCGGTTTTTGTTTCCAATCAACATGCCAAATTTCGGCCTATTCCGACACCGTCACGACAAATGACAAAATTGCCCCTGGCACGGTTTCTATTTCCAGTCAACCTACCAAATTTCAGCCCAATCCGACACGGTCGCGACAAATGACAAAATTTCCCCTGGCATAGTTTTTGTTTCCAACCAACCTACCAAATTTCAGCCCATTCCGACGTCGTCGCGACAAATGACAAAATTGCCCCTTGCGCGGTTTTTATTTGCAATCAACCTGCCAAATTTCAGCCCATTCCGACACCGTCGCAACAAATGACGAAATTAGCCCTGGCATGGTTTTTGTTTCTAATCAACGTGCCAAATTTTAGCCCATTCCGACCCGTCGCGACAAATGACAAAATTGCCCCTAGCGCGGTTTTTGTTTAAAGTCAACCAACCAAATCTCAGCCCGTTTCGACTCCGTCACGAGAAATGACTAAATTGCGCCTTGCGCATTTTTTATTTCCAGTCAACCTACCAAATTTCTGCCCATTCCGACACCATCGCGACAAATGACAAAATTACCCGTGGCGTGGTTTTTGTTTCCAATCAACCTACGAAATTTAAGCCCATTCCTACAGCGTCGCGACAAATGACAAAATTGGCGCTGGCGTTATTTTTGTTTCCAATCAACCTTCCAAATTTTTGCCCATTCCGACACCATCGCGACAAATGACAAAATTGCCCCTAGTGCGGTTTTTATTTGCAATCAACCTGCCAAATTTCAGCCCATTCCGACACCGTCACGACAAATGACGAAATTATCCCTGGCACGATTTTTGTTTCTAATCAACCTACCAAATTTTAGCCCATTCCGACCCGTCGCGAAAAATGAAGAAATTGCCCCGGGCACGATTTTTGTTTAAAGTCAACCAGCCAAATCTCAGCCCGTTCCGACACCGTCACGAGAAATGACCAAATTGCGCCTTGCGCATTTTTTACTTCCAGTCAACCTATCAAATTTCTGCCCATTCCGATACCATCGCGACAAATGACAAAATTACCCGTGGTACGATTTTTGTTTCCAATAAACCTACCAAATTTAAGCCCATTCCTACAGCGTCACGAAAAATGACAAAATTGGCCCTGGCGCTATTTTTGTTTCCAATCAACCTTTCAAATTTTAGCCCATTCCGACACCATCGCGACAAATAACAAAATTGCCCCTGGAGCGGTTTTTGTTTCCAATCAACTTGCCAAATTTCAGCCCATTCTGACAGCGTCGTGATAAATGACAAAATTATCCCTTGCGCGATTTTTGTTTCCAATCAACCTGCCAAATTTCAGCCCATTCCTACACCGTCGCGACAAATGACGAAATTGCCCCTGTCGCGGTTTTTGTTTCCAATCAACCTGCCAAATTTCATCTCATTCTGACACCGTCG
>NW_019260506.1:0-1040 GCF_002742605.1 Olea europaea var. sylvestris
ACGCTTGGATTGCCGGCGTACGAAGAATTGAGCGAAACTTTTGCACACGGTGTCCGTTTTGGGACCATAAGTACTTTTTGGAATTGTAGCGACCGTTTTGGATTGAACTCACAACTTCGTTGTGACGTACGAGGGATTTCGTCCATTTTTTGAAAGAATGAGCACTTGCATATTTGGAACGCTTTGCTTGTCAATGTACGAAGAATTGAGCGAAACTTTTGCACCCGGTGTTCGGTTTGGGACAATAAGTACTTTTTGGAAATGTAGCGACCGTTTTGGATTGAACTCACAACTTCGTTGTGACGTACGAGCGATTTCGGCCATTTTTCGAATGAGTGAGCACTTGCATATTTGGAACGCTTGGATTGTCGGCGTACGAAGAATTGAGCGTAACTTTTGCACACTGTGTTCGTTTTGTGCCCATAAGTACTTTTTGGAAATGTAGCGATCGTTTTGGATTGAACTCACCACTTCATCGTGACGTATGAGGGATTTAGGTCATTTTTTGAAAGTGTGAGCACTTGCATATTTGGAACGCTTCGATTGTCAGCGTACCAAGAATTGAGCGTAACTTTTGCACCCGTTGTTCGTTTTGGGCCCGTAAGTCCTTTTGGGAAATGTAGCAACCTTTTTAGATTTATCTCAAAACGTCGTCATGACATATGAGCGATTTCGGCCATTTTTCGAATGAATGAGCACCTGCATATTTGGAACGCTTGGAATGTCGGCGTGCGAAGAACTGTGCGTAACTTTCGTACACGGTGTTCGTTTTGGGACCATAAGTACTTTTTGGAAATGTAGCGACCGTTTTGGATTGAACTCACGACTTCGTCGTGACGTACTAGGGATTTCGGCCATTTTTTGAAAGAATGAGCACTTGCATATTTGGAACGCTTGGCTTGTCGACGTACGAAGAACTTAGCGCAACTTTTGCAATCGGTGTCCGTTTTGGGACCCTAAGTACTTTTTGGAAATGTATCGATCGTTTTGGATTGAACTCACCACTTCGTCGTGACGTATGAGGGATTTCGGCCATTTTT
>NW_019260507.1:0-1040 GCF_002742605.1 Olea europaea var. sylvestris
ATAAGTCAATACGAGATCGCCCAAGAATTATTAGAAGAATTCGATCAAGTAGAACTCCAATACATTAATAGGATATATAACGACATGGCAAATGAGTTAGCCCAAATGGCATCAGGGTACTCAAAGGTTTTGAATTGGGAGTCTACTTGTGAGTATAGAATCATACTGCCCGTGACTCAAAGAAGGGCGAGAAAGATTGAACTCCACTACATACAAGATGGAGATGCAATGGATTGGAGAACAGAGATTAAAGGGTTCTTTAAAGAGCCTAATGGAGGGATTAGTAGGAAAATGAAGCTATGTTTGCTGAATTACACACTAATAGATAAAGAGTTGTTTAAGAAACGCTCTGATGGTGTATTACTAAAATGTGTAAGTTTGCAAGAAGCCAAGACGATCATGGCTGAGGTGCACGAAGGGATATGTGGGGCTCATCAAGCTGGCCAAAAGATGAAATGGTTAATTATTAGGAGTGAATATTTTTGGCCAAAGATGGGAGAATCATACGTCCAGTATGCAAAAAGTTGTTTAGCATGCTAAAAGCATGGTCCAATACAAAGGGCGCCAGCACGAGAAATGACACCTATTATTAAACCTTGACCGTTCAAGGGTTGGGCGATAGACCTGATAGGGAAGATTTATCCCCCGTCATCCAAGCAACATACTTTTGTTATAGTTGCAACCGACTATTTCACCAAATGGGTAGAAGCGGTACCTCTGAAAGAGATCACCCAGAAAAATGTTATAGAGTTTATCCGTGATCACATAATCTATAGGTTTGGAATCCCACAAACGTTAATGGTAGATCACGGAACATCTTTAAATGGGGATCAAGTAAACAAATTTTTGAGCGAGTTTGGGGTTAAATTAGTAAACTCCACACCATACTACACTCAATCCAACGGACAAGTGGAATCTTCTAATACGATTCTAAAAAATATCATCAGAAAGATGATTGATGAAAATGTCAGAAATTGGCACGAATGTCTGAACAAGGCCTTATGGGCTTATAGGACATCACCTCGGTCAAGTACCAAGGT
>NW_019260508.1:0-1040 GCF_002742605.1 Olea europaea var. sylvestris
GGGGGGGGGGGGGGGGGGGGGGGGGAGATATTGATTGGAGCATGACGAAATGTTCAATTTCAAAATAGGAATATACTACTTGTACATAATACGGTGTTCACCTCTCTCACATGAAGGTGGACCTATATTTTATTTGAAGTAGGTACTCCTCCAAATGAGGAGGATGAACAACATTATAAATACTCTGATATACGTGTAGCATTATCCTTCAAAATATTATAAAATTGAGTGATGATTCTAAAATAAATTAAAGTTTGACGATCAAATTAAAGGAAGTGCACAAGTTCGACGGGTTTTCTACCGCATTCCGGAAGTTCGGTCTCACTTTAACCTGTTAACTCAGAATTTAGCGATACCTTGCTTGGTAGAAACTTCATCTAAATGTCGGATAATCTTTTTATTTGCATTTTTCAAGTCAGTCCCTAAAATTATCAAAATTCTGCTTTTAGGTCTCTACCATTTCAGAATTGTGCAAATCTGCCTCTAAAGTTTCTTGTAAGGGAACTTTTTAAGCTTAGCCTTGCGCGCTTTTAATAGCTTTTATTTAAATAATGCTTCTGTCATGACAAAAACAGAACTTCTGTCCCATCTCTCTCTTCAACTTCACTTATATACCTTGAATAGTGCTCCCACTGTATTACTACGCGCCCCCACTCACTTTTCACTTCTTTCCATAATTCCAATGGCCTCTCTCTGTGCTTGTCCCCTCATGACCTCACACATTTATTACCAGATTACCATATAAAAACTATAAAGCCAAACTAGAATTGTATATTGGGACCTGCATATCTCTCCCTCTCTCCCTCTCTATCCAAAAGTATAATGAAGTGTTTATGTACATGATTTTCTTGAACTTCATTAATCATTTTCTTTGTATTTAAGAAAAAGAAAGGAAAAATGGGTAAGAAATGGATCATTCTACTTGTTACTGTTGTTTTACTTGGTGAGTTCTCATTAGCTGCTGCTGCTGCCACTCCAGCTGCAAGTAAGTACTAGATAGGCCTCTCGTACGACTATATTTTCTTGGTTTCTTCATATGC
>NW_019260509.1:0-1040 GCF_002742605.1 Olea europaea var. sylvestris
AAATTTGGTTGGCGATTATTTTTTCATGTTTGAGCCTTGTTCTATAAAAATTCATTTTTTTTTCACAAACTTATTTTCTGTTGGGTGTATCCATTCAAGAGGAAGGCAAACATGTTTGCAGTCTTCAAAATATTCAAAGAATGTGTAGAGCTTGAATCTGAAAAAATCAAGTGTCCGAGGACTGACAATGGAGGAGAATATACTGGTGATAAATTTGATAACTTTTGTCAATAGGAAGGCATTAAGAGACAGTTCATGATAGCACACACTCCACAGCAAAATGGAGTGACAGAGCAAATGAACAGAACATAGTTAAAAAGAACAAGGACAATGTTGAGAACGGTGGGACTAACCAAGTCATTTTGGGCAGAAACAGTCAAAACCACCTGTTCTGTGATCAATCTGTCGCCATCAACCGCAATTGATCTGAAAACGCCTATGAAAATGTGGACTGGTAAGCCAGCTGATTATTCTCGCTTACATGTAGCCGGTTCTCCTCTCTCGTGTTGATCGTCGAATATCTGGAGCACTAAATTTAGCATGTTCTTCTTTGTGCTTTAGTGTTGCTTCAGAAGAATCTAAAACTTCTCGTTCGTCTCTAACTTCGACTATAGTGGTTTCTGATTATTCTTTTGAAGTACTATCATTTTCTTTTTCTTGTACGTTACCTTATGCAAATATCACATCTCTGTTGATTATCACCTTGAGGACAGTGGAATTCATAAGCGGTGCCCCTTAACTCCATCAGCATACCCCAAGAAATTACATTTTCTAAATTTTGTATCCAACTTTGATGTTTTCTTTGTACATAACATACACAGAACTTCCAAATACATGTAAGCAAAAATAATCAGCTGGTTTATCGGTCCACATTTCCATAGGCATTTTCAAATCAATTACGGTTGATGGCGATCGATTGATCACATAACAGACGATTTTGACTGCTTTTGACCGGAATGACTTGGCTAGTTCTGCAGTTCTCAACATTGCCTTTGTTCTTTCTAACAATGTTCTGTTCATCTATTCTGCCACTCCATTTT
>NW_019260510.1:0-1040 GCF_002742605.1 Olea europaea var. sylvestris
AAAAAAAAATGGAGTTCTTCAAGAAGTTGTATGAAAACTAGCACTGAAGTTGCTCCAAGAATCCTATTGAGGGGTTGTTTAGCAAAATAATTTAACAGATATTGGTAAAAACTAATGAATGGTGTGATTGAAAAGCTTACTAAATGAATAATGTTATTTGTAGTCACTTACTGTCGCAGTCATCCTACGTGGCATACATGTGGTTGTTAGTAATTTGATATATGAGGTAAGAAAAAAATTATCACATTAATACATCAAATCACAAACTGTCATGTAAGATACCACGTAGGACGACTACCGCAATGAGCGACTATGAATAGCATTACTCTTACTAAAGTTAAGAATTTGAAATATGTGATTAAATTAATTGTTGATTTCGACCTCAACTTTTAAACAAATTTATTAAATTATACCAACAAACCCTAAATTACATCCATCCATATGGGTTGCAATTCCACATGGATTGCAAATTCCACATGAGTTGTCTTCTTATAATTATTACTAGTAATTTTTACTACAACAAGCTATTCCTACACATTTTTTCTTGATAAAAGTGGTCGATGGGAAGATAGCTAATCCTATATAATGTTAGTCTAATCTAAATCATATAATAATCAATTCGTGGCATGTCATCATATAGTAGCAACATTGATCCTTGTCATTTGATACTATAAAATGTAATTCCTTTTTTCTCTTATCTCAATTGCATCAATGTGATATTTCTTTAAAATGTATAACAATCAATATTTTATTGCAAAATCTGTCACAAATAATCCGAATTGAAAAAATTATTTAATTGATTGTTGAGTTGGACTGGTATCTAAAATGTATAACTTGAGTTTTATCGACTTAGGCTAATTGATAACGCGGTAACTCATCTATATGAGGTTTGGGTAAAAACTCTTCAAAATAATTATTTAATCTTTTTGCTAAAATGGGTATACGAGACAATTAGCTTTTACCCCTTTTTCATTTTTATGAGGTTTTTTTTATTTATTATTATTATTATTATTATTTTTTTTTTTTTGGTGTCTGCTTGT
>NW_019260511.1:0-1040 GCF_002742605.1 Olea europaea var. sylvestris
TATTCCAGACACAAAAGATGTATCACTGAGATTTTTCATCTCAAAATTTCATAATAGAAATCTCTTGGTTTCATCTAATAATTCTTTATCATTGCAGGCAAATAGTAGGTCATTAACATCCAATAACAGAAAATATGCCTACTCCCACTAAACTTGTGATATACACAATCATTAATTGAATTCATCTCAAAACCAAATGAGATAATTATTTGATGAGATTTGTGATACTATTGACAGAAACTTGCTTAAGCCTATAGTTGGATTTCTTTAATTCGTAAACCATCAGATATAGCTTAAGATCAAATGTCATTATAGTCCTAAAAGAGTCTTTTGTGTAAACTAGATAGAAAATCTCTTTAAAGTCAGCGCCTTTCTTTTGAGTAAAGTCATTTATAACAAGACGGGCCATATATCTCTCCACATCACCCCTTAAATCCCCCTTTATTTTAAATATCCATTTACAACCAATGGGTTTCGCATCTTCAAGTAATAGGATGAGTTCCCAAGCGTTGTTGTTACTCATGAGCTTTATTTCTTTATTCATGGCATCAATTCATTCTTAAAAATTATTCCTTTGCATTGCATGATGAAAGTTGATTGATCAAGTCTTCTTTTAACAATACAATGCCATCCTTATTTTCTTGGATAAAGATCATAAAATTATTCGAATTTCCTTTTTCTTTTCTTTAGTAGATTTCCTTAATAACATTTGTTCCTGAGATTGTTGAGTTTGTTCTTTCGAAATAATCTTTTGATTGTGTGAGAGAGATTTTATAATATTGTCTTAATCCGAAATTGATTCTTGAACAAGTTTTGAGCAAAAATTCGTCTCTGGTTCAAATTATAGTCAATTGCAACAGAATGAATATTTATATATTCCTCCTCAAAGATAAAATCTCTAATTTTATCTCCCCTTGGAAACTCTACATCCTCAAAGAACTGGGAATTTTTCGTTTCAAAAATTGAATTAGTAGTGGATCTTTATAATTTGTAACCCCTTAATAATTGCTTTACTTGAAACTTTATTGTGAATTCAAACT
>NW_019260512.1:0-1040 GCF_002742605.1 Olea europaea var. sylvestris
ATATTGGGGCAGCAAATATCAGTGTAGGTGACCAACCACAGAGTTTGCTTCCCCCATTTCAAAACCAAAGCATGCACTTTCCAATGTTCCAAGCTGCTAGAATGGGTTACTACCAACAGCGTCCAGTGTCTTGGTATGCAGGTTCTGAGAATGGGTTGAGGCCCTTCGCCCACCCCAACCACTATTTATTTGCTAGCCCTTTCGGTTATGGTCTGAATGGAAACACACATTACATGCAGTATGGCCCCTTACAGCATCTGCACCCTCCAGTGCTTAACCCTGCGCATCTGCCCATTTTCCAGCCAGTTGCCCAAGTTAGTGGCATTTGTTCGAATGAGCTTCCCAAGATTTCCAATCTAGGTGGACTAAAATCACACAACAAATCTGATTTGCAGAAGGCAACCCCAACTGAGCAGGATCAGATAGAAACACCAACAGCTGTGGAAACTGGGCAACATGGGAAGTCTAACAAACCTGACTTGGAGAATACAGGTTTCTCTCTTTTCCATTATGGCGGCCCTGTAGTTCTTTCAACAGGATTTAAATCAGATCCTGCCTGTTTGAATGAAGGGCTTACGAGGGATATTTCTCCAAATTTATCAGCAGACAACCCTGATAGTGATCATGCCTGCAACAAGAAAGATTCCGTTGAAGAATATAACTTGTTTGCAGCAAGTAATGGGATAAAATTTTCTTTCTTCTGATATAGTTTGAGGTGTGAGGTGGCTGTTTCTGATATTCTTCTGAGTGATGGAAGCTTTGAGTACTTTGGTAATTTGGCCCATATAATCCTTCCTTGAGAAAACTTGGCGTCCTTTTAGAGTCTACTTGATTGTTTTTCTTTGTTTTGTTTATTTGTTTTCCCCTTTGAAAGAAAGCCTGATAAATTTCACGATAGATGATTAATGAGATGAGCTTTTTTAAATTCTTTGTTTGCATGATGTTACTTTATACATTCTTGCGCGGAATCCATTCATTTTTGGGATGCCTTGGTGACCTGAACATGATATCAAAAACTATATTGTCTCGATTTTTTTTTT
>NW_019260513.1:0-1040 GCF_002742605.1 Olea europaea var. sylvestris
ATTTCGTCTTTTTTCTCGACTGTGTCGGAATTGGCTGAAATTTGGCAGTTTGATCGAAAACAAAAATCGCACCGGGTGCACATACGTCATTTTTCGCGATTGTACCAGAATGGGCTCAAATTTGACAGGTTGATCGGGAACAAAAATCGGGCCGGAGGTAATTTCGTCTTTTTTCTAGACTGTGTCGGAATTGGCTAAAATTCGACTGGTTGATCGGAAACAAAAATCGCGTCGGGGGTAATTTCGTCATTTTTCTCGACCGTGTCGGAATTGGCTGAAATTTGGCAGTTTGATCGAAAAAAAAATCGCCCCGAGGGCAACTTCGTCATTTTTCGCGATTGTGCCGGAATGGGCTCAAATTTGACAGGTTGATCGGGAACAAAAATCGCGCCGGGGGTAATTTCGTTATTTTTCGCAACTGTGTCGGAATTGGCTAAAATTTGACCGGTTGATCGGGAACAAAAACCGCGCCGGGTGTAATTTCGTCATTTTTCGCGACTGTGTCGGAATTGACTAAAATTCGACTGGTTGATCGGAAACAAAAACCGCGCCGGGGCAATTTCGTCATTTTTCTCGACTGTGTCGAAATTGTCTGAAATTTGGCAGTTTGATCGGAATTAAAAATCGCGCCGGCGGTAATTTCGTCATTTTTCTCGACTATGTCGGAATGGGTTCAAATTTGACAGGTTGATCGGGAACAAAAATCGCGTCCGGTATAATTTCGTCATTTTTCGCGACTGTGTCGGAGTTGGCTGAAATTTGACTGGTTGATCGGAAATAAAAATCGCGTCGGGGACAATTTCGTCATTTTTCTCGACTGTGTCAGAATTGGCTGAAATTTGACAGTTTGATCTGAAATAAAAATCGTGCCGGGGGAAATTCTTCATTTTTCTCGACTGTGTCGGAATTGGCTGAAATTTGGGAGTTTGATCGGAAATAAAAATCGCGCCGGCGCCCATTTCATCATTTTTCTCGACTGTGTCGGAATGGGCTCAAATTTGACAGGTTGATCGTGAACACAAATCGCGTAGGGTGTAATT
>NW_019260514.1:0-1040 GCF_002742605.1 Olea europaea var. sylvestris
ATGTAGCAACCGTTTTGGATTGAACACACCACTTCTTCGTGACGCATGAAGGATTTCAGCCATTTTTCGAAAGAATGAGCACTTGCATATTTGGAACGCTTGGATTATCGGCGAACAAAGAATTGAGCGTAACTTTTGCACACAGTGACCGTTTTGGGCACATAAGAACTTTTTGGAAATGTAGCGACCGTTTTGGATTGAACTCACCACTTCGTCGTGACGTATGAGGGATTTCGGCCATTTTGATAGAACGAGTACTTGCATATTTGGAACGCTTGGATTGTCGGCGTACGAAGAATTGAGCGTAACTTTTACACACGGTGTCCGTTTTGGGCCCATAAGAACTTTTTGGAAATGTAGCGACCGTTTTGGATTGAACTCACCACTTCGTCGTGACGTACGAGGGATTTTGGCCATTTTTCGAAAGAATGAGTGCTTGTATATTTAGAACGCTTGGAGAGTCGGCGTACGAGGAATTGAGCGTAACTTATGCACACGGTGTCCGTTTTGGGCCCATAAGAACTTTTTGGAAGTGTAGCGACCGTTTTGGATTGAACTCACAACTTCATCGTGACGTACGCTGAATTTTGGCCATTCTTCAAAAGAATGAGCGCTTGTATATTTAGAGCGCTTGGAGAGTCGACGAACGAAGAATTGAGCGTAACTTTTGCACACGGTGTCCGCTTTGGGCCCATAAGAACTTTTTGGGAGTGGAGCGACCATTTTGGATTGAACTCACCACTTCGTCGTGACGTATGAGGGATTTTAGCCATTTTTCGAAAGAATGAGCACTTGCATATTTAGAACGCTTGGAGAGTCGGCGGACGAAGAAATGAGCGTAACTTTTGCACACGGTGTCCGTTTTGGGCACACAAGAACATTTTTGGAAATGTAGCGACCGTTTTGGATTGAACTCACCACTTCGTCGTGACGTTTGAGGGCTTTCGGCCATTTTGTTAGAACGAGTACTTGCATATTTGGAACGCTTGGACTGTCGGCGTACGAAGAATTGAGCGTAAGTTTTGCACACGGTGTCCGTT
>NW_019260515.1:0-1040 GCF_002742605.1 Olea europaea var. sylvestris
GCACGTGGCTCGTGAGCTCACAAGCTCGTGGGCCGGGCCGAGCTCGTGGGTTAAAGGATTGACCCGGCTCGACTCGACCCATTACCATCACTAGAGATATGCCCCTAACCCTACGTAACCCATTAAACTATTTTCACAAAGATTTAAAGGAAAATTGTAGCAAAAGCTCCAAACCTATGAAATATTAGCAGACTTTCTTCAAACTTTTGATTTGTTGCAGCCGTCACCCTTAGCATTTCCAACGTTGCAGGTAAAGCCCTTTTGGACGGTTTCCATTCACAATTCCGTTAGTTGACCAAAAATTTAACTTTGACCACATTTTTAATATTTTAAAAAGGGGTAAAAGAGTAATTTTTCATTTATCACATTAAATAAGAATTAAATAAAAAAAAAACACAACCCTTTCTCGCTCTCTTCTTCTTCCTCAATAATGTATTGTCACGTGTTTCGGTCCTTAAGTTTGAATTAGAATCAGAAAGGTCTTGATAGTGACCATTTGTGCAAGTTTTAAACTTAAGTGACCATTAGTGAAACTGCCTAGAACTTAAGTGACCGTTTTTGAAAGTTTTAAACTTCAGTAACCGTTTTGTAATTTTTTGGTAACTTCAATGACCATTTGTGTAATTAACCCAAATAAAAAAAATCAACAAATCCCCACATTGATATCTAATAAACTTGCAAGCAAGAAACACCAAGTAAAAAACACATAGAGCCAAACTATGTATTTTATATCTAATTAGCAAGTAATACAACTTTAGGCAGACAACAAATTTATGGTAAACACAATATACACACATTACATTTATTCTGGAGTCAATTAAGAGCACATAATAAATTCGACTTTCTTGAATCATTTAGAATGACTGTGTCATGTGTGATAAAATTAAGCTTATCAATTTGACTTTCTTGCATCATGATAATGGCTAACACTTCTAAGCACCAGATCCACACTTTTGTGGGTGTTATCAACAAAACAAAGGTTTCACTCGACACTCCATCCTCTAAAACTAAGAAAGGGTAAAAAGAGAAGGAAAAAAACT
>NW_019260516.1:0-26609 GCF_002742605.1 Olea europaea var. sylvestris
TCTTCTACATTTGTAATCATATATTGTTTTTCTTCATGCTTTTTTCCTTTATTATTTTCTTTTTGTGTTGTCCTAAAATCTTGAGGTGGATTAATTATAATCCTATCTTTTCCTCTAAGATTTTTATCTAATAGGGCATTTCCTATTTGTAGATTATGTTCTAGGTTCTCTAATTTTTTATGTATATCCCCAAAATTTTCATTTGTGGTATTCTTAGGTAAATAAGGATAACTATGTTTTTTATATTTTTCAACTTTTTTCAAAAAATCTTCTATTATATTTTCTTCGTCTACTATATTCATCATAATTTTTGGTTCGTAACATGGCTCTGATACCATTTGGTCGGAGTGTACAGCGGAGGGGTTAATATTTTTGAGCTAATTAGATTCTTCATAAGTATTTAAAATGTCACAATAGAATTTATAAAATTCACTATTTTTTACCAATATTTTTTCTTGAATAATTATGTTTAATTTTTCAATTCTCCTTATTAAATTAAGAATTAATTTATATATATCTTTTTCCATTTTGATTGCTTCATTATCTATGGAATCATTTTTATTTTTTATTTTTGGGTCTAAATATTCTATAAAGAAGTCTTTCAGATCTTCTTCCAGATAGATTAATTCGTTTTCTGTAGCGGTTTTTAGGTCAATAAAATTTTGTATAATATTTGGATCTAAATTTATTAAAGAATTTTGATCTATATTTCTTTGAGGACTTATTTTAAGGTTTTTAGACATTGTAGTGACTTTGGTTGTAATTTCTCTATTAAGGGTATTTTTGGAAAATTGATTATTTGGAGACTAGTTTTCAAATGTTTTTATTTCTTAGACTAATTTGGAAAATCTTCCTTTTATTTAGGCTATTAGGCTGTATTTCCCCTTCTAGAATGCCCTCGAATATGACGGGGAAGAGGTTGGGGGAACTTAAGGAGAGGTACAGTGTACCTCATTACATAGAAATGTTAGTCCCCGAGCCGAACGAGCGGGCCTGCTATCCGAGGCCCGGCTGCGTGGCCGTGAGTGAATACCTGTTCAAGGCAGGTATGTGTCTTCCTCTGCATCCCTTCTTTAGGGTGGTGCTTAGGAAATTCATGCTGTCGCCGACCCAGGTTCTGCCGAACGGGTGGAGCCAGCTGGTCGGCTCGTACTTTCTGTGGAAGGAAGTGTCACTTGGGGAGGACATGCCTCTTCACGTGTTCATGACCCTGTTCCAGCCCCGGGTAATTGGGAAGGAGTCAATGGGGTGGTACTACCTCACGCCTTGGGGGACTCACGCACCCTTTGTGGTGGGACTTCCTTCCTCTATCAAGGGGTGGAAGGAGTCCTGGTTCTGGGTGCGAGGTAAATGGCAGGCAGTGAAGGGTGACAAAGCCCTGTCATGCACAGTGCCGACCCAGTACTACGAAGCTCGTGAGTCTCCTGACCACTGCTTGTCTTTTGAAGTCAGAATATGAATTCGTCTGACTGTTGGGGGTTCCTTTACAGATAGTAGTACAAGGTTCGAGCTCAGCAGGGAGGAATTCGAGGTGATAGAGGACATTTACAAGAGCCTCTAAAGCTTCACCACTTCGATCACCTAATTGACAGGAGCAGATACTTTTTGGATTTCGAGCTGATGGCATCCAGAGGTATGAGGCCCCAACACTATCCCTTATTTTTATTCTTATTGTTTCTTATACTGATGCTGATCTGACCTATTGTGCAGATAAATTCAAGAAGAGGGAGTACCCAGCTCCAGACATGGCCTCTATCTTGAAGGCCACTTCTACTGCGAAGGCGAGGCCCCTGAAGCCCGGGTCCTGCGGGGTAAAGGAAGTCCGAAGAAGGGTTGAGCGCCTGTCCAAGGACTGCATTCCCAGGGCTTCGGAGGAGGCAGCTACTCAAAGGCCAGAGAAGCCTAAGGAGCCTCGGGGATAGGAGAAAGTCTCTGAGGAAACTAAGAAGAGGAAGCTGGTGCACATCTCCAGCTCAGCTGGCAAGTTTGGGACCTCAGTGTCTCATAGGGCCGAACAGACTGGGGAGCCGAAGCTTCTTGTTGCAGCCTCCAAAGCCATCAAAATGGAGATGGTAAGAGAGGTAGAGGCTGAAGAGGCTAGGGTAGAGGCCGCAAGGCAAGCAGCAGAAGCCGCCGAAGAGGAGGCAGCAAAGGAGAAGCCGGTTCGGGAGAAGGGGAAGTCTCCAAACTGAGGAGGAGCTGACCCCAGCCTTGGTGGAGGCTCTCCTTGAGGAAATCAGAAGTGCCACCGAGAGCTTTTACAAGTTCTGGACAGAGGGGTGACAGCTGCATGCCTCGTCTTGTGATGCCACCTACTTGACAAGGGCACTGGTGAGCCAAAGCGCCCGAACCTTTGGCCTCGCGCTCAAATGCAAGGAGGCCTTGAGCGAATTCCAGACAAGGACCCACGCGCTCAAAGGGGAATGTTGCCTCCCTTGCAGAGGAGGTTAAAGCTGCTAAGGCCAAGGTCGAAGAAGCCAAAGCCCAGAGAGTTGAAGAGGCGGCGAAGCTTGAGTCTGCTTTGGCCCAAATTGAGGCCCTGAAGAAGGAAGTATATGAGTCACAGTGTGAGGTGGCCTCCTTGACAAAGAAGGTGGAGGTCTCCAATAAGCACCAAAAGGTGACTGCTGAGGCTTTTGAGAAGGCGAATCTCTCCTTGGCTGGTGCTCGAGATGCCTATCAGTTTCTCAAAGACCAGGCGAAGTGGTACATGAACGACGCCTCGGTTGCCAGAGAAGAGACCCGAACTGCAAGGGAAGAGGCGGTGAAGGAATACATCGCCAATTTCTACACTACAGAGGAGTATAAAAGCTTCAGCTCGTACTGGAGGAACTTCGCCTATGCCGAAGTGCTAGAGAGGGCAGAGGAGCTGTATCCCAATTTGGACCTGGCTCAACTTAGGTCCGAATTTGTGGATGAGGTACCTCAGACCCTAGCTGAGGAGGTCCAGGGTGATGAAGAAGTTGATGCCAAAGCCCCAAGTGCCGAGGCAGAGAAAACAACTACTGATGCCCAAGTTGCCGAAACCCCTAGTGCCGAGGCGCCTCCGTCATCTAGCCAGGCATAGACTAGGTTTTATTTTTCAGTAATTTGGATGTAATGGCCAGAGGCCCTCCTTTGTAACCTTTGAAATATCAATATAATATTTTTCTTCTTTCATTGTTGCTTTTTGTCAAAGTTTTTGTACCTCGTTAAACAAATTTACTGGAACTTGATGGAAACTTTGTGAGCTTCAGACTCGGACTTAAGCACATTAATATGACTTAAGAAAATGAAAAGTGCGAACCTCGGACCAAAGCACATTAACATAACTTAAGGAGATGAAAAGTGCGAACCTCGGACTTAAGCACATTAATATGACTTAAGGAGATGAACAGTGCGAACCTCGGACTTAAGCACATTAATATGACTTAAGGAGATGAACAGTGTGAGCCTCGGACTATAGTGGTTGTGGCTTCTCCCCTTGGCGTTCAGCACGGCCAAAGGGAGGCATGTGCTAGCACCTCGGAGTTCAAGCGAGGTGGCCCAGAGGTGGGTCTCGAGCTCTCCTCCAAGGTGACGACGCATCCCAGATATGGTGGATGGTGCAGCCATGTTAAGGCTTCTCTCCTTGGCGTTCAGCAAGGCCAAGGGGAGGCATATGCTAGTGCCTCGGAGTCCAAGCGAGGTGGCCCGCATGTGGGTCCCGAGCCTCTCCTCCGAGGCGACGACGCAGTATGACACGATTTAATCAATGCATTTTATTGAGCCATAGAAATATTACAAAGGCCGGGAAAGTTATCCAGCATGGTACAATTCATTGATAAAAGATTCTGAGGTGTTCAATGTTCCATGGACGGGGTTGTGCCTTGCCGTCCATGTCTTCAATCTAGTAGGTTTCAGGTCGGATTTCTTCTCTGATCTTGTATGGACCTTCCCAGTTCGGCCCTAGGGAGCCGGAACCAGGTTCTTTTGAAGATGGGAAGACCCTCCCGAGCACAAGATCGTTGATTCGGAAGGACTTCTTCTAGACTTTGGAGTTGAAGTACCTTGTCATCTTTCTTTGATAGGTGCCTAGCCTCAGCTGGGAGTCATCCCTTTTCTCCTCAATGAAATCGAGGTCGAGCCTTCGGAGCTCGTCGTTGGTCACTTCGCTGAAGTGCAGACGCCATGGAGATGGGAGTCCGACCTCCACGGGGCTCATCGCCTCAGTCCCAAAAGCCATGAGGAAAGGGGTCTCCCCAGTTGGGGTCCTGGTGGTGGTTCGGATTGCCCAAAGTACTTGGGGCAGCCCATCAACCCAAGCTCCCTTGGATACATCAAGCTTCCTTTTCAGGACGTGCTTGATTGTCTTGTTTACCGCTTCAACTTGGCCATTAGCTTGTGGGTGGTGAGGTATAGAGAAGTGCTTCTTTATGCCAAGATCTTCACACAGTTCTCTAACTTTCTTGTTATCGAATTGCCTGCCATTGTCTGAGACGATCGAGTAGGGAATTCCGAACTGGCAAATAATATTCTTCCACAGGAACTTGGAGGTGTTTGCTTCTGTGATTTTTGCCAGTGGTTCAACTTCAACCCACTTTGTGAAGTAATCAATGGCCACTATTGCAAAACTTGCACCTCCTCTACCCTTAGGTGGGGGGCCTATGAGGTCAACACCCCATTTCGAGAAAGGCCAGGGGCTGGAGATAGCAGTCAAATCCTGTGATGGTCGTCTTTGTACGGGAGAGAATCGTTGTCACTTATCACATTTTCGCACGAATTCAAGGGCGTCCCATTTCAGGGTAGGCCAGTAGTACCCTTGCCTCAGTATTTTTTGTGCCAGAGATAGGCCTCCAGAGTGGTTGCCGCACACTCCCTCGTGGACTTCTCTTAGTATGTAGGTAGCCTCTTCTCCCCCGACGCATCGTAAGAGTGGAGAGGAGAAGCTTCTCTTGTAGAGGATATCATCAATGAAAAGGAAGTGGGCTGACCTCCTTCTCAGCTTATAAGCATCATTCTTGTTGATGGGCAGTGCCTGGTCTTTCAGATATGCTATGATTGGTTGCATCCGGGTGGGAGTTCCAGCGACCCACATGACATTAGGGGCCTCGGTAGAAGGCAGGAGGAGGTGCTCGATAGGCACTACAGTGAGTAGCTCCGAGTCTTTGCTACTAGCGAGCTTCGAGAGTGCATCCGCATGAGCATTTTCGATGCGGAGAATCTGGGTTAACTCGAACTTCTCAAAGGATGGGATGAGGTTCATCACCATTTTCAGATAAGAGGCCATCGTTTTGTCTTTGGCTGAGAAGTTACCATTGACTTGGCTAACAACCAGCTGGGAGTCACTATTGACAAGTAGCTTCTTTACTTGCATTTCCTTGGCCAGTCTGAGGCCTGCAAGGAGTGCTTCATACTCTGCAACATTGTTGGTGGCTTTGAATCCGAACCTCACGGGCGAGGTGAGTTTGTGACCCTCGGGGCTGATGAGGACAACTCCGGCACCTGAGCCGACCTCCCCGGCCGAGCCATCGATGAAGAGGCTCCACGTGGGGGTTTGATGGATTCCATAATTTCATCCACCTCGGGTAGGTTGGCGAATTCAGCAACAAAGTCAGCTAAAGCTTGCCCTTTGATGGCTGCACTAGCTTTGAACATAAGGTCAAATTCACTTAGTTCCACTGCCCATTTCAACAATCTTCCCGAGGCATCGGGCCTTTGGAGAACTTGCCTTAGGGGAAAATTTGTGAGTACATGGATGGTATAAGCTTGGAAGTAGGGTCTCAACTTCCTAGAGGCCGTGATTAAGGCCAAAGCAAGCTTCTCCATATCGGGGTATCGGGTCTCCGGCGATAGGAGCGCTTTACTCGTATAGTAGACGGGAAGTTGTGTGGACCCTTCTTCTCGAATCAGCACCGAACTGATGGCGTCATTGGAGACGGCAAGATATAGTTGCAAGATGTCACCGGGCTTCGGCTTGGAGAGGAAGGGGGCTTGCCCCAAGTGCCTTTTCAGTCCTTGGAAGGCATCTTCACATTCCTCAGTCCATTGGAATTTTTTCCCAGCCTTGAGCACTTTGAAAAATGGAAGGCACTTGTCAGTCGCTTTGGAGACGAAGCGACTAAGTGCTGCCACTCGTCCAGTTAAGCTTTGCACCTCCTTTGGCTTTTGAGGGGACCTCATCTGGCACAGAGTCTCAATCTTCTCAGAATTTGCTTCAATTCCTCGCTGGTTGACCATGTATCCCAAGAACTTGCCGGAAGCCACCCCAAAGGCACATTTAAAGGGGTTGAGCCTCATCCTGTACCTTCTCAGGATTTGGAAGGTGTTGTTGAGGTGCGCTACGTGGTTCTCTGCTTCTAAGCTCTTTACGAGCATGTCATCCACGTAGACCTCCATTGTCTTGCCAATGAGGTTGGTAAACATTTTGTTCAAGAGTCTTTGGTAGGTTGCTCCGGCGTTTTTCAATCCGAAAGGCATCATTCTGTAGCAATAGAGACCTCGGTCCGTGATGAAAGAGGTGTGCTCTTCATCGGCCGGGTGCATGGGGATCTGGTTGTAGCCGGAGTATGCATCCATGAAGCTCAACAACTCATGCCCAGCCGTGGAGTCCACCAATTGGTCAATCCTTGGAAGCGGAAAGCTGTCTTTCGGGCAAGCTCTGTTAAGGTTGGTAAAGTCGATGCATACCCTCCATTTGCCATTGTGTTTCTTAACCAAGACCGGGTTGGAGACCCACCTCGGATAGGTGGCCTCCCTGATGAAGCCATTTTGGATAAGCTTCTGAACCTCTTCCTTTAGGGCCTCATACCTCTCAGGGTTGAGGGCTCTCCTTTTTTATCTATGCGGGGCAACATTAAGATCAATTTTCAAGTGGTGGCAGCTGATCTTGGGGTCTATGCCCACCATGTCCTCATGCCTCCAAGCAAAGACGTCAAGGTTCTTGCCTAGGAAATCCTTAATCTTTTCTCTCAAAATGCTGGATAGGACTCTTCCTACTTTCCACACCTTGGACGGATCTCGGGGTCGGCTAAGAAGCTCTCAAGTTCCTCTACAGGGGATGCTTGAGGCTCATCTTCCATTACGCGAGCGTCGATCTCATCAACGATCAGCACCTCCTGAATAAGCGGTGCGTCAATCATATCAACATCTTCTTGGTCAGTGGGAGCGTCGCCTGGGACATCCGCTATGACCACATCAGCCATGATCACGTGGACGTCTCGGGGCTCTACCTTCTTAATGGAGCTCAGATAGCACTCTCTCGAACCTCTCTGGTCGCCTCTCACCGTTGCCACCCCATTTTCTGTTGGGAATTTCATGCATAGGTTGTGGATGGAGTTGACTGCTCCCAATTCCTTTAGGGCCGGTCTGCCCAAGACTCCGTGGTAAGCCGACCGGCTGTCAACTACGAGGAATTCCATGAAGTTCATCGTAGTTTGGGGAGATCTCCCATCTCCACTGCCAGTGTTATCTTTCCTCTCAGAGTGATGCTATCTCCGATAAATCCGTACAATGGAGTGGTGGTGGGCGTCACCTGATGGTCCAATATCATCTTGTCAAAGGCGGACCCGAATAGGATGTTGACGGAGCTGCCGTTGTCGACTAGCATTCGTTTGAGCCCATTTCGGGCTATGACAGCCCTCACCACCAGCGCATCGTAGTGGGGGTGATGAACTCCTTCGGCGTCTTCCTGGGTGAAGACAATTGGTGGTATTTGGTTTCTTCGAGAGCCACTGTCCACAATGTAGCTCGTCAGAAGAGGGTACTTAGCCTCCCTAGCATAATTTCTTTTGGCGTTCCGTGTTTCACCGCCAACATAAGGGCCTCCAAATATGGTATCTATCTCGTGGATAGGGGCCTCATCTTGAGCTTGCCTATTTCTTCGGTGTCTACGCCCTTCCCTGGCCCTCTCTGTGTCTTGCTCTCTTCGCCTTGGGGATACATCCCTTTGACAAAGAGCGGCCACCTTACGCCCATGTCGGTTGTCCTGCCTGGGCAGGGGCCTGTTCGCCTGGGGCGAGTTATGTCTTTCTCTGGCGGGTTCCTGCCTGTAGCGGCGTGCATAGTCTCTGCAATCCGCAGTGTCGTGCCCGTAGGACCTGTGGTGCAAACAGTATCCAGGGAGGTTCGGATTGGACCTATTTCTAGGTGCAAAACCTCAACCTCGGCCTCTTCCTCTACGGGGTCCCTGCCGGGCCTCCATCTGATGTAGGTCAGTAGTTAGGTTGACATCCTCGTATGCTAAGGTTGGGACCGCGTTCAGAGTTGTGGTGGCCAGGGCTTGGCCGGAGTTCTCATTTCCGGCTCGGTTCATCTGGTAGTCCATGAGGTGAGAGGTCGGTCCCCTACCTCGCTGTCTTTGAGGAGGTGGGAGGCCTCTGCTTGCCCTGTTCCTATGCTCGATCAATTCTTCATTGATTATCTCCCTTCTCATCATCTCTAGTAGGGCGTCATAGGTGGTGGGGTCTTGATTCTGCACGTCCCTCCAGAATAGGGTGTTCATGTTCAAGCCTCATCTCCATGCAAATAGTGCTTCTCTGTCGGTGACTTGTACACAGTAGGTCATCTCGTCAGTGAAGCGGGACAGGAAGTTTTTCAAGGACTTGCAATGTGCCTGTCTCATATCTTGAAGACGCTGGATAGGGGCATCTCCTTCCTTGCTCACTGCGAACCTCTTCAAGAAGGTAGTTTTGAACTCGGGCCAGCTTCGAATACTCCCAGATGGTAGCCTACTATACCAGATTTCAGCCGCTCCACTGAGGGTTAAATGGAATGCTCTGCACTTTACGGCTGGGGTGGCGCCCCTCAGGATCATGTGAGTTTTGTAAGCGTTGAGGTGCTTTTCTGGGTTACCTCTCCCATCATACTTTGGTATTTTTGGCATGACATAGTGGCTCGGGACCTGGGCATTTCTTAGTTCTCTTGAGAATAGCAGGTTCTCATCATCATCGTCTAAGTCACAGGACCTCTGCTGCTTATCAGAATCGTAGTCTTCAGCCTCGTACCTCGGTTATTGGTTAGAGGGTCTGGACCGGTTCCTAGCCTCTTCATCTCTCCTTTGCAGCCTACTTCTAGGCGGGACAGCGCGGGGGACATTTTCATGCCTTCTCTCCCGCTGCTGGGGCATTGGAGGTGGAGGCTGTGGCCTCGTCTGGGGCTGCTGAGTCTGCTGTTGACTGGGCCTTGGTTCGGCAGGGCTGATTCTGTCAAAAATACTTCCTGCTCTCCTATGTCTTGGGTCTTGCTCATACGGAGGTGGAAAGTTATCATGGCTCATTTAGATCTCGGTGGGTCGGCCAAATGCATAGTTGGAGGAAATGTCGACTCCCACTTCCCTCTCGAATGGGCTTTCACCCCGGCCACAGTCTGGCGAGGTAGCCCTATGACTCTGGACCTCGTCCTCTTGCTGATAGTGCCCGTGGGGGGCATATGGAGGAATGGGGAAGCCTCCCTGGCCTTGCATTTGGGCCATGAGCTCCCTCATAGCCAAGTTTTGGTTGGCTATATCCCTCATGTTGGCTGCCATGGTAGCCATTTCTCTTGATAGTCGTGCTATCGCACGCATCCCACCTCTCCTTTGGTGGTGGTGGAGCCTCGTCCGAGCTGCTGGGACAGCAGGCTGGGGAGGCACATTCGTGCTTTCTCGTACCCTCCTTGGGGGAGTATCTTCGTTAGAACTCATTTTTCTTTTATCAAACTAGGATTTCTCTAAGTGATAGGGGTTCCTCCTGTTCTTTTTCAAGAACAAATCCTTTTTCAAGGGGGGTTGTCCAAATATTTTTCAGTAAGCTTCTACCACAAGGTCGCTCGTGGTTATGGTATATTTTTCAGTAAGCTTCGGGGCTTCGACCATTTGACAAATACTTCCATCTGAGGACCTCAGCTAAATTCAACAGGTTCCATGCTTTGGGTCATGGGACTCGGTAGTTGGACTTCGGCAGAGTACGTCAGATCGTGGAGCCTCGGTGGATGGACCTCGGCTCGAAGCAGTTTGGATGTAGCCCATCTCGGCAATGTGTGTCACCTCGGCTGGAACGCCACGTGGATCAGGATGAATGGGCCATTGGCCCGTGTGGGTAGGACAGGTGCGACAATACGCAACAGTGATTACTCTTTTATTGGACTTATTTATTTGCGACAAGATGGAGCTAATATCTTCGCGTTTCTCACCCGTTATGTTACAAATATGTAGCTAAACCTGAGAAGGAGCTTTACGAGCTGGTAAGACTACACTTAATTTGCCTTTTTATGTTTCTTCTTGTATATATTTCGGTTGAGTGTTTTAACTTAGAAATGAAGGCATCAATTCTCTTCTATCTTGAGGTTACTCATTTGCCGGACAAAGCAAACAACTATTTAGCACCGGTTCTCTCGGTTCTTGAGAAAAACACTTGATAAATTCTGCTCTTGGAGTATAATTTTTTCTTCTGTTTCTTTGTTCTTCAAAGGAAGCTATATGTTACCAAATAGGCGACGCAATTTGTCAAGAACAAGAAAGTTTTCATTGTTTCTCTGCAGATTTATACATACGTACATAATTGAGCATTGTAGTATTTTTGAATGTGATACTGAAAATATTTTTGGATACAAATGCCCCATAAATTTTTTGAAAATAGGACCCTCGAAATAAACAAACCACATCCCAAAAATGAAAGAAAGATATTAGAATGAAAAAGGGTGGGGTTTAGAATGAAATGGAAAAAAGAAAAAGAAATGGGGGTGAGAGGCTCCAACTACGCGCTAGCCAACTGCGCCACCACCCGTTACTGTTTACAATAGTATTAAGAAATATAAAAAACAATAAAAACCTAACCTTTTGGAACTCATTTTCAGAAAGAAAGATTCCATAATAGTGACATTTTAGAATATGATTAAAAACCCAAAAAAAATTGAATTTGCGATACAATTGTGCTTGCTGGACTCCATTACAGCCCCTCACAATGAAGGGCCCATAATTAAAAAATTCATGTGAGCCCTGTCAATATGTGATGTGATTGTAAATTATAGTGTTCAAATAGTTTAACTCTTTAAGATAAGTGTCACCAAGTTTAGGGATAATTACAATAGAAGTCCTAAATCTTTGAAATACTAACAGACTTTTTTCAAAATTCTGATTTGTTGCAGTTGTCATCTTTAACATTTCCAACCGTTGCATGTAAGGCTTTTTTGGACGATTTTCTCCAAAATTCCATCAGTTAACCAAAAAAATGGTTTTGACCATATTTTAACAATTTTTGAAGAGGTAGAATGATAACTTTACATTAAAATAAAAAATAAAGGAAAAAATAAAGGGTAATTATATCACCACTACAAATTTAACTATGTGCGCCACAATTTTCTTATTTACTAAAATATCCTTAAGTAAAATTACATAATTAGAATTTTAATATACTTTTTAATTAAATAAATTATAGTTACACCAAAAATATAAAGCCTAATTTCTATCTTTCTTTTTCCACAAAATCTCATTGTTCATAGTTTTTTCGACGGCTTTTGCCTTCTTCCACGGCGACAAGATAATCTTTTCCCTTACGGTAAATAAATTTATTTTTTCAATTTATTTTTCAAGTTTCAAAATTAAGATTTTTTTTTTTTATTTTTGGCTAAGTAAAATAGATTTGTTATGATTTTAAAACAAATATGTAAGATTATGATTTTTAATTGTTAAATGGGTTTATGAATTTAACCATATATATACTCACTATAATTTCATGAATTGTGTGTATTCATCACGTGAGACATACACAGGTTGCACCACTCCTTACAATGAATTGCATGTATATAGATAAATCGTAAATGAATTTGTATATATGTAGATGCGTCAGTTTTCGTGAATTTTTTCTTTATGAGGTATATGAATCTTTGAAAGCTGTTCTTAATCAACAAGAAGTTTTTATTGTTATATTGTATTTTTTACGGGATTGTAATAAATTAAATTTTTTTTTATAACTTATCATAATTAAATTTATTTGTTGTAAATGTTAGGGGGCATAATTAAACCATATATAGATCGAATACTTTGTTCTTGATTTTTAAATGATTCATACTTAACACAAGAAAGAGCATATTTATGTTTAAAAAATATTTGTTCATTGATATTTTGCTCATCACAAGAAAATGAATATTTAAGTTTAAAGAATTTATAGTGTATTTGATACAAATAATTAATTCAAGTAATCGAAAGAAAAAATATATAACCAATATTTAATACTAATAATCAATCAAATAAACAGATTCTTTGAATATTAGCCAAATTGGACATAATCATTTCAAACACATTCTATATACACAATTTTATAGGACAAAAATGCAAATTTAAGTTTTAAATAGTTGAAAATTTGATTGAGAAGTAAGGATTTGTAATAGGTATGATAATTTGTAGAGAAATTATAATCAAATTTAAAAAAAAATTGAAAGGTTATGGTTTTAGTAAAAGATGTGAGAGAGTGTGTCAAGAGAGTGTAAGAGAAAAGAGAAAAAATTCAAATTTATTGTGATTTTACGCTTATTTGGTGGGGATTATAAAATTTTTAATAAATTTTAATAAAAGTTGAAAATTTATGAATCCCATAAAATAGTTTGGAAGCATGTGACCCCCAAGACACCCTGTATTCGCCCCTAGCGGGTAACATGCATTACTATTTGAGTAATAATTTTCATCACTATTACTGTTAAGCACCAGTTTAAGTAGTAATTACATTGTATTCAATTATAGATTCGTTTAGATAAAAAGTCAAATGACTTATTTAATTGAACATATTAAGCGTAGCCACCTACACTTGTTATCTAGTACTACTAATGTTCAATATCGTTATTCTTTGCTCTGTTAATAAAAATAATGGTAATTGGCACAATATAACCTAACCTCTACATATTTTGGGCGATACAATCTCAACTTTTCATGTTGGTGCAATACCTATCAAATCAATCAAACTTTACCAAATTCAACATTTTTCGTCATTATCACTACTATCTTAAAAGAGGGAATCGACCGTTTACTATTCATTCAGGATGTACTTTGATGTTTCCATTTTACCCAAAACTCCCTCACACAATAACTGTTACACTAAGGGTCTAAGGGCCTTTTTGAATTTAGATAAAATATCCCTCATGACAAAAAGTCAAAAATTGTGTGCTAGGTAAATGGTTTGATCCATTCTCTTTTCAAAAGAAAACAAAACTCTCTGATATCTAAATTTACCCTTGAATATCTCATAATATCTCACTTCATTCTTGAAATCACTACTAATTGTCTTCCTACGCGTGTGTGGTGTTGCTGTTTTGTTTGATTTGAATTTTTACGTCCAAAAAAATAGTTGACGTCATACCATATAATATATATATTTTTTTAAGAAAATGATGTAAATTATATTGAGAAAATTTTCACAAAAATACAATAAACATTAATAAAATAATTAATTTTTTTAAGAAAAAGAGGAGTTATACGCATTTTTTAACATATACATTTAACTATTTTTTATATTCATTTAGATCATTCGATGTATCTATGATATAGCTCTCGAAATGAGTTTCGAGAGAATATAGAAAATTTATGCATTCGACTACCGTACAATCGTCGATAAATTTTTAAAATTAGCTTGTTATCGAAATTCTTAATTTATTAAATGATGTCTTTTTTGACATTGAAAAATATTTAAAAGTTTATTAGAAAATTTTCTAAATGACATCAAAAATTATTATCACGAAAAAATAATAAACATTAATAAATTAATTAATTTTTAAAGGCAAAAAAACGAGTAATACGCATTTTTTAACACACGCGTTTAACTATTTTTAATATTCATCTAGATCATTCAATGTGTTTATGATATAGTTCTTGAAATGAGTTTCAAGAGAATATAAAAGATTTATGATAAATTTGTATAAAAAACAAAATAAATCACCCAGTGAAAAAAAGAATTGACACAAAAAAATAATAATCACCCAATGAAAAAAAATTGATACGAAGCATTTAAATAAAAAACATATTCTTTTGCTTCGTGCATCACGGAGCAAATTGTCTCTTGACATCCAGGAGCGTCTCCTGGCACCTAGGATACAATTTGCTCCTGATACCCAGGAGCAACTCCTGGGTTGCTCTTGGGTGCCAAGAGCAAATTGCTCCATGACAGTATGTAGTGCATTTTTTTATTATTATTTAAATGATGCTTAGTGTCAATTTTTTTTTATTGGGTGATTGATATCTTTTCTTGTGTCAATTTTTTTCTTTTTTTCATCATGTGATTTATTTAGCTTGTTTGTATAAAAAAAAATCTTATATATTCTCTCGAAATTCATTTCAAGAACTATATCAAAGACACATTGAATAATCTAAATGAATATCAAAAATAGTTAAAAGTACATCAAACTTGTGTGTTAAAAATGCGTATAACTTGTCTTTTGTTTTAAAAAAAATCAATTATTTTATTAATGTTTTTTATTTTTGGCGACAATTTTCTCAATATAATTTACATCATTTTTTTAGAATCATGTTTATTGTTTATTTCCTAAAAGCAGTTGCGATAAATCAAAGTAAACTTAACACAATGTTGAAAAAATTTAATACTCAGTCGAAAAGATGTCGATTAATTTATTTGACGATATTGAATATTTTCGATGTATATAAATTTGGGAGGATTAAATTCAAATATATCAAAATTGGGCGATCAAATAAAAATCTCAACCCCATTTAAGTGACAAAATATTATATTGTGGCTCAACTTGTGTTGGGCTCCATTAATTTTTTTTTTATTTTTCTCTCTTTTATTTTAAATCGCAGAATCTTCCATAAGATAATATTACATGTAAAAAAAACTTTTCATTAAATCGATTGGATATTGAACAATAAAAAAAGATTTGATTAATTACACGATTTAATTATGTTGAATATAATTATCATCAAATACGTCATTTATATGTAAAATAACCACTCAAACTAAAATAATATTTGATATATAAATTATGGGTTCCAATAATTTGGGTTTTTAATCCATGCATCAAGGGAACATTTATTTTATCTCCAAAAAAAATACGTTTCAATTATAGCAACACAAAATTGAGGCCAACTAATTTTTCATCTTAATTATTTTAACATCTGAAAATTTTTTATATATAAAATAAATTGATCATTTTTAGAATTTTTTTTCTTATTGTTACTTTTTCCTCTCGATCAATTAATTTTTTAAATAATCTAACAAAATTTTTGACGTCATTTAGAAATTTCCTAATAAAATTTTAATTTTTTTTTATACCAAAAGTGTGTCAATTTGAAAATTACATTTCCATTTATCATTTTAAACAATTAATCAAATTTGTAGATTTATTGAGATGAATGAATAGATATTTTGACACATTAATATTACTTAAAAAATGATATAGCTCGTGCATTGCACGGGTGGAAAACTAGTTTTCAGAAAGCCTCGTAAATGAGAATTTACCCTTCTTTTTAAATAAAAGAAAGAAAAAGAAAAAAAAGTATTAATTGTAATTAAAGTCTCAAATTTTTAAAAATTACAAATGAGACCTAATTAAAAAATTAAGAAAAAAAATCTATTTCCTCTTGCCCACATACATCCTACCCAACCCTCGGAACCCGAGCACCATAATAATAATAATAATAATAATTTGGAGGAGCGCAGGGGGGTTTGGAAAAAACCCTCTTCCCCTTCTGTTGTGAAGTGAAAATTTCCACTTTTTCTTTTGATTTTTCCGTTCTTAGAACAAAAAGGACCCTGAATTCGAAATCACAAACCAAACCAAATGAAACAAACATGTGTTTGCTTTGTTTGGGGTTCGGACCGTCAAGCAGAGGAACAAATACAACTATGAGTCGAGATTACCAATTTAAAATAACGAACTTTAACTCAATTAACATTTTAGAGGGACGTGAATAGGTAAATAAGCGAAATGTAAATTCACCAATTATCATAAGCAACAAGTCACAATAATAATTATATTTAGATGAATTCTTCGGCGGATCTCTCTTTTTCCTGTTTATTCCCCTTCATTTCAAAAGCTAGTTCTATTATCCCAATGAAACTATTGTTTCATACCATTATGGACGAAGATCCAGGTAAGTTATGCCACGTGCAAGTTTAACTTATTTTGAATTATCACAGTTAATAACTTGCAGAAAACAAATAGCACCAAGGAATGATCACGGAGAAAACTGTTCGCAAATGATAAAAAAACTTTGAATCCAAACCAGTAAAATTTACTATAGATACATTGACTTATCAATACAATCTAGATTCGACAAACTCCTAGTACTATGTGCCCTACTTACTGTAATCACTAAGGCCCTCCTGTACCAGCTTTCGATCTTCTCAAATTGTCTATCCCATGTGGTTGACTAGGAACTCCTCATTCTTTGTACAACTACATTTTAATTTCCTTTTTCGATCTTTAGAACCCTGACAGATTATACAGAAGTGGGTGGTTTAATATTTTGAGAATTTGAGTTGATGTTTTTGAAAGAGTGGTTTTACCAATTAATCATTGATACATCATTTTAAATTGACATGTCATCAATTTTAATTTTTCACTTTAACAACCATTTAACATTGTTAAATACTTTATCTCTTTTACAAAATGATGTGTTAATAGTTAATTGAGTGTATAGCAAAAGTTGGATAGCAAATCTCAACATATTCGGCATAATTTACTTACCGTTTGACCCTCATTATTCCCTCTTAAATTATAATTCGTTTTACTTTCTTTTCTTATCAACAACAAATTTTTCAATAAAATAATATTACACGTAAATTCAAAAAATTTTCATTATTCTTTAACCAAACATTCTCTAAAAAATTATTATTCCTCACATTATAACGTCGTATGATGGGGAGCCCAACTGGCATTTAAGTTATTATGTATACTTGTCAAGCACTTATTTATTCGCATATTCTATAATGGCACAACTTATTAGTACTATTTATTTATTTATATATTTTATGGGGACTACTGCTTATATTATAATTTAAAACACATAAACAAGCAATTAGTTGCACTACCTTTAACGATTGGTTACCTACGCTGCAATTTTCCCACATAAATCGGAGACGCTTCTAATCACTTCAAAGTACACATTGAGAGCATGAAAGTGAAAATGACATAATTTTGTCGGTCGGACATTTTTGTGTAGAGGAATGATACTTGTACAGGAAAAATGTATAGATAATTTTACAGGTATTGAGATGACAGTATCTGATTGAATGTTTTAACTATAGTTTTTGAAAATTTCAATGAAATTGTCATATGACATTCTGTAAACCGTATGTGCATTTTTTTTTGTGTGAGCACGTCAAATTGCAAATTGAGCGCTGTATAAAGTGTTTGACTTTGTTTGGTAGCATTTACAGTAAGTTGATTTTAATAAACGTATAGTAATCAGTGAATAATATAAATTATATATTCCACAAAATTCTAAGTAAAAAATATGTTCGTCTAATATGCGAATATTAAATTATAAAGCCCGCAAAATTGTAAGTAAAGAATATGTTTAATCAGTTTAAATTAAAATTTGAACACGACCAAGTCTCTATCTTAAAATGTGTCCAAGACTTTATTTTTTAAAAGAAATTAAAATACAACTATCGACATGAAAAAAAAAAATAAAATTGAATTCAAGTTTATCCATAATTTCCTACTTTCTCTTATAAGAGCCGCTTTAAAATTTACTATTAATTCTTGTAACCCTCATTTTCACACTTGGTTGAGTTAACTGTTCCTAAATTGGTTTTGACTTTTGAATACAAAATATTTTTTTCATATTCCCTCCTTATTAGTAGTAATATATTTTTAAATATATTTTGTCACACTGGAGTTTTTATTTTATTTTAATTGGTCTTTAGAAACGATGTCGTTTTCTATTTTACTTGCAACTTACATGCTTTAAATCTGACACACAATATTTTTTCTTCATTTTCTCACGCTATCAACTATCGACCATATCCTATAATTTCATTAGTAATAATATTTTTTTAAATAATTTTTTATATAAAAGTTATTTTTTATTTCTAAAATGTAAAAAGTTACTTATAAATAAAAAATCACTTTAATTTATTTAAAAGTAATAAAAAAAGTCTTATAATTGTAAAAGCTACTTATAGATAAAAAAAAATACTAACTTCAACATTTTTAAGTAAATATTTAGAGTTTAAATTAAATATTAATAAAAAGATTACACTATTTAAAATGTAAAAAGTTACTTATAAGTAAAAAAAAAGCAAAGAAGCCGCTCCATGAATTATAGCAATAGGCGAGGTAGGTGAGATATAATCACGTGCAATTTTGATGTAGGTGGCTTTTAATTGGTTTTTTGTCATTCTCAGTTATCGGGAAATTATAATAAATAATAATAATACCATAACTCGATTAAATATGTTCAATTAAAGGGCACGGGTCTAAGTTACTATATTTTAAATAAATCATGTGACTTTACATTTAGATGAATTTATCATCTAATATTATATAATTACCACTTAAATTGATGTTTTGATATCCGATGCTACCAAAAATGTACCTATTGATTTTGATCTTTGGGTACCTAAAAGGAAGGTGTCAGGGAGTGTTTTTGTTGCCTGTCCAATGCTTAAATTAGAGAGAGAATTTATACGTAAAGCTATAAATTGAAAATGATAAATTTTGGTCATATATTTATAGATGTTGGTGATGAAGTTCTAAAAAGATCTAACTATGCGTAACTCTTATCATGCAAAGTGTTTGTGTTATATTGAAAGTGTAATATTTGAGTTTGAATCGAACCGTGATATGTAAGTAATTTGGTTGAGGATAAAGGTTGTGGAGAATTATAATCAAAGTAGGATTAATGTTCTCTAAAAGGTTTGCGATAAAGATTTCGTTATCATGACATCCGACCCGAACTTGAGAGGCTCGTCCTTAACCTAGGAGCCTGACCTTGGTGCTTGGGTAATTGTGGTAGGGTAAGATCAAGCCTGACCTTGGTGCTTGAGAGGCTCGTCCTTAACCTTGGGGTTATTGAGTTTGAGATTGAGCTGAAATAACTTTCATGAACGTCACAGGCCCCTGTGCATCCACGTCACAGCTAATGGTTGTGTGTTCAAGTTGCGAGGTGAGATGCAATGCTTGAGGTCGAACTCCATTCTTGGTTGTAGGTTAGAACTGGATGGGTGACATGCGTTAGACACGTGTTGGTTTGGTAGCACTCGATCTTAGATGGTTGCCACGTGTCACGGATTCAAGGGTTGAGATTGGACGATCTTTGATTTTCCAAAGACTCCTATAAATCTCCCACTTTTTGCTCTCATTTTTCATTATTTTACTTTCAACTTCTAGTAAAATTAGTTCGAGTTCGGGGATAGTGGGTTTGTGAGCGACCATCCTAAGAGATAAGCGTTCAGCCTTTAAGTTATTAATTACTTTTAAAATTACGTCGAGTAGCAGTAAGGGGTCAAACGGTAGTAGCCATCCTTTTGGGAGCTCAACCACTAGTAGCCTCGAGGGCTTAGGTACATTCTTCATTTCAATGACCATACCTGTTAGCTCGCACCTTGAGGATGAAGTTGTCGTGATGTACCCAAAAGAACCTATATATAAAGAACGTGTAATTATTAAGATGGCTAGGGAGTTCGGGGTCATGCCTTTATGTGATGTAAGGGCTTCCGAGCCAACTGAGATGGTGGCAAATGCTCGAGAGGGTGAGATGACTTTTTTTAGGGATACCCTTAAAGGTAAGCTTAGGTGGCCTCTTATCTCTTTTTCATCCACTTTCTAGCCTCTTATTATATGTGCTCGGGCCCTTAATAGATGGCGGCTCTTGATTTGCTTCTTCATCTAATGTAGATGCATCGATGTCAAGCCTAGACTCGACCTCTTGAGGATACTTTTTGATATGAAATTCTAGCAAGCTAGACACGTCGAGCTCTCTAAGAGGCTGGAAAGAATGTTTCTTCTTCATAAGGCCTCAAGACCTCGACCACCCTTTTTGCCTAAATCGGGACATCCCCAATAAGGACAGATTCAACAAGGGTCAGGCATACTTCAAGGTTTTAGAGAGAGATATGTTGAAGCTAGTAAATCAGGACCCTCTTGCAGCAAAAATTGATTATCTACTCGAGAATGACACCCTCGACCTTGTCAATGTGAGAGGCTTCGAAGGTACAATCTTTACCTTTTTGTGTGTTTTTTGTATTAACTCGAATTCGAGATCGAGCTAATGCCTTGGCTTTTTACTTTTTTCAGAATTATAATTGTCTTTCGATCCATCTAAACTCGTTGCAAATGTCCACCATAAGGCCAAATGCCTGAGGCCGAAGGCTCTCACTCCGTCAAAGGGGAAGAAGAGGGTAAAGGAGACTGCACCTAAGAATGTCGTGAATGGGATGGGGTAAACCTTGAGGACAGAAAGCTCGATCCCTCCATCACAACCTACTCTAAGATCATAAGTTTGAGCTCTCACTCTTCGAGGTACTTCCGAGATTGTTGACTTAGATGACAACTTCATTCCTTAGAGCTCGATGGAATAATATGCTGAATGATCGCTGATCTCGGGCATTGTGAATAATCTGCTGACGAAGTCGATCATAATAAAGGGGTTAAGACCCTCAAGCTTCTGACCTTAAAGGCATGATCTCGATCTTACTGGTAATTATTCAATCTTTCACGGTCAATTTGACATTGATCTTGCTTTCTCCTTTCAGACTTTGAGTGTTGCTCAGGGCTCAACCCTGAAAAGGGATAAATACCTCTCGCAAACTGCAGAAGCTTGATGCGCAGAATGAGCAGAAAGTTTACGAGCTCGAGCTGGAGAGTGACTTGACCAGGATTGAGGCTAGAAAGGCCCAGGATGAGGCCAAAAAGGGCAAACTCAAGCTCATGCACTCTAAGAAGGGCTTTGAGGATGGTTAAGGCTCGAGCTCAGGCGGTGGATGATTTCAAGAAGTCAGAAGAGTTCTGGAGGTTGCTAGGGCAAGATAGTTCAGGCTAATAGCCTCATACCATTATGGCCTGAGGTTTGCTCCCCCATTTTTACAAACCAAGCTCCCTGAAGACTTGAAGCCCATCGTTGAGAAGCTTAAGTCGATCAACAAGCTCACGAATGAGCTCGAGCTTTCTATGTCAAAGCTCAAGGATGAAGACGATGATGATGCTAGGACTCCTAATCAGGGCGATCTTGCGAACGCCGCCTACTTGGATTAGGCCCTTATCCCAAATTTTCTTTTATTTTGATGAAAATGTAACAAGTACATTGCCCAGTCTAGACCTATTTTTTTGAGAAATGCTAGTTTACAGTTCGATGTTTAGTCCATGAGTTTATTACTTGTTAGGTTTATGCTTTATTTTGTACAGACACATCGAACTTGAGCCTTGGTGCCTATGTTGAGAATGAGTAGCTTGAGCTTCTGTAAAGTTGTAAACTTCTAAAGGTATAGCTCGAATATGCTATGCGGCCATTGTTTTTGACAAGTAGCCCGAGAATTGTAAAAACTGAAATTTTAAAGGTATAGCTTGAGCATGCTACTTTGTCATTATTTTTGACAAGTACCTCTAACTTTGTGAAAACTAAACTTTTAAAGGTATAGCTAGAGCATTCTACTTTGTCATTATTTTTGACAAGTAGCTGGAGCTCGTATAAAAGTAGTGATATTTTAAAGTTTTAATAGGATCAACTCAGGCTATTTCGGATGATGTAGAACTATTCAAGCTCGAACTTAGTACACCTCCATATTGTGAGAGATCAAGGTCGAGCCATAAGGCTAAGAATTGCCACGTACTTGGGCTTGACCTTAAGCTCACTAGATGTTGTAGCTGTATGCACAGGGGCACGATCTTACACTAAATTGATGTTTTAGCTCATGCTCTGAGCACGACCTTACGATAAACAATGTTTTAATTGCACACACAGGGCAAAACCTTAAGCTAAATTAATGTTTTAGTTATATGCACGGGACACGACCTTATGCTAAATTAGTGTTTAGCTGCCTGCTCATGGCACGATCTTACACTAAATTGATATTTTAGCTGCATGCTCTGGGTACGGCTTTATGCTAAAATGGATGTTTTAGCTACATGCATCGGGCACGGCCTTACGCTAAATTGATGTGTTAGCTAGATGCTCTGGGCACGACTTGATACTAAATTGATGTTTAGTGCAAGTTTTTATCGTAAAAACAAACTCCTATATCATGATAATAAAGTAAGTATTCAAGGGCACCTAGGTCCAAACTAATGAAAACGAAAATCGTTCGAGGCATGCAAGCTCGAACTATAAAAGTAAATTGCCTATGGACATGCAAACCCAAACTATAAAAATAAACAACTTATGGGCATGAAAGCCCGAACTATAAAATAAACTGTCTGTGGTTATGCAAGTCCAACACATTACGAAGTCATCTAACAAATTGGAACTACGGCCAATTACTTATAATAAATTTTTTAGGTTGTCGGCGTTCCAAAGCCTTGGGAGCGACTTTCCCGAAGTGTTCCTGAGGTTGTACGCTCCGTCTTTTAATCTTCATATGACTTCAAAGGGTCTTTTAATCCTCAAGCTCCTTGATTCCCACACACACTTTCGTGAATTTCAGTTAGAGCTTGAAGTGATTTAGAAGGTTGAGACATCTTGAGATAGGGAAATGTTAAACTTCTAAGAAATAAAACTCATCCAATAATGCAATACCTTGGTGCTCGAGCCATAACGCTCCTTGCAACTCAGGGGTCAGATAGTAGGTTTCCATTACTTATGGATTCGATTATCGCGTCCATCCAAGAAGGCTCATGGTCAATATCCATGACACTCGTCTTTTGACTTATGCTAGGTTCTGTCACTTTTTTGATATGTGCTATTCTGTCAAGTCCATCTACTCCCATGAATATGAGCTTGGATAATGCATCGACCTTGCAATTGTCAGCTAAGGAAATTTTCAAAATTTCATAACTCTTGAATTTTCTTCGAAGATCATGCATATTTAAATAATATAAGCTCATTTTTTGTCTTTTCTTTCAAAAGGATCCAACTACCTATAACACTTATCATGCAATGTGTTTGTGTTGTATTGTAAGTGTTCTTTTTAAGTTTAAATTGAACCGTAATAAGTAAGTAATTTGGATGAAGATAAAGGTCATTGAGAATTATAGTTGCAGTACGATTAATGTTTTCTAGAAGGTGTGAGATAAGGATTTCGTTATCATGGCGTCTAGCCCGACCTTAACCTGGGGGCCTGAACTCGGTGCTTGGGTAATTGTGGAAGGGTAAGATTGGGCTATTGAGTTTGAGATCGAGCTGAAACAATCTTCGTGAACATCAATATCAATGAAGATAAATAACATTACTCTAAAGCGAAGGGAAATAATTTTATTGTGATACACTCGCCCCCCTTTTTTCCATGTTTTTATTTATTAAGGGTTCGTTTGATTGTAAGGATGAAATTTGAGTGGAAAGAAAACGAATCACAGAGAATTGAATTGTCTGGAACTTGTTTTATTAAGAATTGTCAATTAAATATGTTTGATTGGTATAATTTTTCACCTGAAAAATGTTGAAATTTTTGATCTTTTGATATTCGTTTGACTTTGTTTTCTATGAAAATTGTTAGTTAAAGAGATGAAATTTGTTACAATTGTGGATAGAATTTGTTTTCATTGCAATAAAAAAAAATAAAAAATAAAAAAAAGGATAGAAATCATTTTCTCATCAAAACCAAAGGAATTGGTTTTCACCAATTTAAGGAAAAAAAGGTCATGTGGGAGAGGGGGAATTTTCCATATCAAATTGGCCTAACAGAAACATAAAAAAAAAAAGGAGAATTTCGTAACTAAGAAATTAATTATGACACATTTCAAAAACAAGAAAACAAGTTTCAAATTTCTAAAATCAGATTTTTATTAAAAATTATTTATAATTTAATTAGTTAATTAATTATTTTATTAATTAAATATATTTAGGTCACGCATCTATACAATTTGGTCACAAATTAATAATATAATTAGTTACTTATTATTTTTTGGTCACAAATCAAAAATTTTATGTCACAAATTTTTTTACGATCATAATTCAAAAATTTTGTAAGTCACAGTTTATTTATTGGTCACAAATCCAAAAATAATTAGTCAGGGATTAATTTTTAGTTACGACTTATCATATTATTGGTCACAACTTATTTTTTGGTTACAAATTAAAAATTTTATAGGTCACATATTATTTTTCGATCACGAATAAAAAATTTTATAGGTCACAAATTAATTTTTCGATCACAACTCAATAAATTATAAGTCACAAACACAAATTTTATAGGTCACATGTTATTTTTCGATCACAAATCAAAAATTTTATAGGTCACAGATTAATTTTTCGATCACAACTCAATAAATTATAAGTCACAAACACAATTTTTAGGTCACGTATATTATAGGTCACAGTTTATTAAACGGTCGAAAATTCGTATATTTTTAGGTCACATTAGTCACAATTTATTTTTTTCATCAGTCACATTATAGGTCACAGTTTATTAAAATGTCAAAAATTAATATATTTTTAGGTCACATTAGTCACAATTTATTTTTTTCATCGATCACATATTATTTATTAGTCACAAATTAATCAATTTAATGGTCATAATCGACCAAATAATCTGTGACCACCAACACTACCAGCCACCCCTCACCGTTGTAACACAAACCACCACCACATGACAAATCACCAAAAACAATGAAAAACAAACCACAAGACCACCATCGTCACCGCAGATCGACACCACCATTTGCGACCACCACTATTGCCCCGACCACCACCAACATCACACCACGACCACTACCAACATTACCCCACCCTGCCTCCTACCTGTTCACCAAACCGCAACCCACCACAAGCCACGACCGTACCAAAACTGCCATCAACCACCACTAGATCGACCACCGCACCTCACCGTCCAAACACCACCCATCGCTGAAGCCACCGTCAAACAACCATTAGCAAAAAAGAAAAAAAAAATGCAAGATCTACCAACAAATCAAAACCACCGCTGCAAGTGAAGCTCGGAGGAGAGAATGTGAAAGAAAGGGTGAAGGCGGTGTGCTTTATCTGGTCTGAAAACAATATATCACCAACAAACCAGAACAAAACCACAAGATCTACCAACAAATCAAACCGCCAACATCGCCCAACCGCCATCACCTCACTGCCGTCATCACCACTTCTACCATCGCGGCCCTTCGCACCACCACTATTTTCAACCACCAAACAAACTCCTTCGATTTCGGCATTAAGCGACCAATTTGTTTCCATATCAAATTGGCCCCTGATTAGGGATTTAGGGTAGAGAGAGAGAGAGAGAATAAAGAGGAAAGGGATTAGGTTTGGCGTGAAAATCGGTGGGTGTGGGTTATTAATAAAATATTAATTAAAATAAATTTTCTGATTTCTGAAATGTTAAACTTCCTTTATGATTTCTGAACTCTAGATTTTAATGTCAGGGTTTTGTGTAATTTTCACAAAAAAATAAAAATAAAAAAAATTGAAAACTAACTATTGAAATCCCCAACATGGTACGGGAATCCACAATTGGCCAATCCAAAACTGCACATTGACCAACTTCCACACCATACACCTACCTAACCCAACTGTGTATTCAGACAGAAGGTGGGAGGTTGGGACTATGCACGAGAATCAATGTCCAAATTCTACTCTATCAAATTGCAAAAATAAAAATAAAATAAAACCACAAAATAAAAACGGGATTTCAGTTAAACAAACAGAAGGCAAGACTAAAAAATCACACTTTAATGGCACAATAATGAAAAGAAGATGGTGATTACTTTGTTTGACGATGCCGATCCCATTGTTCAGTCCTATTTTAATATGACTATTCAATACAATTAATAAGACAATTTAATACTGCATATCACTAGTGGTAGTGGTTGTTGAGAAGAGTCTCAAGGATTAATTTCTCCAAGTTCTGGTAGGAAGAGCCACCATGTTTAGCTGCCAACTGAGCCTTTTCTTCCCATTCCAGTGCCTTCTTTCTCATTTCCTTCCCCTTTTCCCCCTCCATCATCACTCTCACCATTTTCTCCACTTTCCCTCTGGTAACATTCCCTTCAATCTCCACTCCAATATCCCATTTCTTGCACGCGTATCGACAATTTGTTTGCTGTTCGGCGAAAAATGGCCAGCAAACCATTGGCACCCCTTCTGATATAGTCTCAATTGTTGAATTCCAGCCACAATGTGTTAAGAATCCACCAATTGCAGGGTGTGCTAAAACTTGTTCCTGTGGACACCAACCCACCATTAAACCTCTCCCTTTAGTCTCCTCCAAGAACCCTTCTGGTAAAATCGATCCTTTGCCATTCATCAAATCAGGCCTAATGATCCACAAGAAATGGTGATTGCTCTTAGCAAGTCCCCAAGCAAATTCCACCTTTTGATCAGGTGACAACGGTGTGATGCTACCAAAATTAATGTAAAGAACAGAATCGTTTTTTCTCTGATCAAGCCAATTTAAACATTCCATGTCTTCTTTCCAAAGGTTTGATCCAATGGATTTAAGGTTTTGCTCGTAAATTTCTTTCTCGAGCAACTGGATTGGACCTATAGTGTAAACACGATTGTATTTGGCTCGAATTGCTTCGAGAACTTCTTCTTCCAATTCATCAAATGTATTGAAAATGATGGC
>NW_019260516.1:29190-36500 GCF_002742605.1 Olea europaea var. sylvestris
ATTAAAAAATAAAAAATTTTAAAAATTTGAAATTTCCGAAATGGAATATGATGTTTGTCCAAACTCCAAGACAGAGAAAAGACCGATGGACTTGACACCAGATAATTGGGTGTTGTTGTTTTTAATTTTTAAACAGTCCAATTATGTGTTGACATATGTACACCCAATTTTTTAACTTGTTTTTAACCTGTTTGTGTAGCATAATTCAGCATTTGAAGATGTGCTAATAAGTCACAACCTTACGTCACCATTTTCCACTCATTGTTGCCATTTTTTTTTTTAATATTTTCAAAATATTTACAGAGAGAAGCGAGTGTGTTAGGAATGAACTTGGATTGGAACCCTGTGAATAAATCCATACTTACACATTTAAAATAGCAGGGCGCCATTTTAATCAAGTGTCTACTATATTTAGACAAGAGTAATATGTTGTTTAAAGATAAACTAATATTATATAACATTACGTAATGAAATTTTAAATATTGGATTATAGTTGAAATTATATGCTTTGATTTTACGTTTTCCAAGGACAAAACACTTAATGTAGTCCATTTCTAAGGTAATACAAGAAACAAAAAGAAAAGAGTTTTGTTATTTGTACTACCCGAAGTTTGACACTCCGGATAATTTGATGTGAGTGAGGGGGTCGTGGCCCCACACATTTATTGGTGTGGGCCCCTGACCCCATGTGAATAACAAGTAATTCGAAGTGTCAAACTTCGGGTACCTGTAACAAAACTCAAAAGAAAAAAAAGAAAGTAGGGTTCACGATGATTTTGAAGAATGAAGGAAATGGTGAAAGAATTTAGGGGATTTAGGACTTTTCAGTGGGACATTTTGGAGGTAAAGGGTAAGTAGGATTACTGGTCATCAGAACTTTCAACATTATAAGTGGGGGCCATTTAACAAAATTTGGTAGACTAATGTCTTATTTGAGTCATATTATTTGAAAAAAAATATATTTTTCAATAGTGATTTAACATCATTTCAATCACATGTTCTTTAATAAAATAATATTATACGCAAATTCAAAAAATTTCCTTATTTTTTAACCACACATTTTCCATCAATATACTATCGAAAAATGCAGTTTTATTCCAATAATGTGGCTCAAACAAAGGCTAAGCTTTTTAACCAAATCTTTCGACAAATCCCCCCTAACAAATATTTCACTCTTTAGAAAAATTGCATTTTTTCTATATCTATTAGTTTGATAGCAAGTTGATTCTCAACCTATTAAATCCGCAACCTTATAGTTACATTGTAGTTGAAAAATCACTCTCAAATCATAGGAACTGTCCAGTTTTATAGAACTATCACGACCCAGTAGAAATGCGCATCACATTAAACTTCTAAACATGAAAGCATAATAAGTTTGGAGATAAAACATAATTTCAAATAGTTAGACATGTAAAGACCACATAATGATTTAATAGATATGTGAAAAGTTTCTTATTAACGAAAATTGATTATGAAACTATAATGACAAGTTGAGATAAAGTCGCTTCCATCAAAGATTGTGAACTGCATTGCTATTCTAATTAATAGTGCGAGGACCACTAATGCGATTTTCCCACAACTTTACTGCTTTAGTGCGCTAGTGGGTGGCATTATGATTACAACAACAAAAGATTTGATAGCTGAACCTCAAATTTATCAAAAATAAGACTAAATTTATAATTATCATACCAATAAACGAAGAACTATGACCTATCTCTAATGATAATCTTACTTTTTAGAGTTATGAATCTTGTAATATTATCAAATATCCTATTACCACGTCAAAATTGAAGAAAAAATGAAGAAATTTTTTGCATTTTCCTTGTGAAATCTTCATGCTCTTTATGAGCTCGTTAATATCTCTTCATACATCGTTACCATTCAATGTGCATCATAATCTCTTTTTTCATTTTTTAGAGTATAAAATTGTTTGAATCAAGGTTCATTTGATATCAATCATGCAAGAACACCAGAAATATTCAGATTGAAGGAATTGACCACAATGAAATTTTCTCTTCTGTAGTCAAGTATATCTCTATAAAAGTCATGTTTTCCATTGTTTCATAATTTGAGTTTGAATTGAAATAATTTGCTTTGAAAACTGCTTTTTTGCATGGAAACTTAGATGAAAAAATTTATATGGTTCAACCAAAAGGCTTTGAACAAAAGGGAAAAGAAAACTGTGTGTGTCTTTTACAAGAATCACTTTATGGTTTGAAACAAGCACCTAAACAATGGTATATCAGATTTGATACTTTCATAAAAGGGCTTGATTTTAATAGAAGCGTATATAATCCATGCTTTTACTATAAAGGAAGTGAAAGTCCTAATTCTTGTTATCTATTGCTCTATGTGGATGATATGTTATTTGTTGGGTGTGATGTAATTGAAATAAATAACATTAAGTAAAGGTTAAAACAAGAATTTGAAATCAAGGATCTAGGTATTGCCAAAAGAATGCTAGGGATGGAAATTAGGAGGGATAGATCTGATCACACTTTGTTTCTTGCTAAACAATCATACATTTCAAAAATACTGAGTAGATTCTCTATGAATGAGGCAAAAGAAGTTAGAATACCTCTTGGCAGTCATTTTAAATTCTTTATGGAGCAATGCCCTAAAACTGAAATAGAAAGAAGTAGAATGGATAAAGTCCCTTATGCAAATGCAATTGGCTCAGTTATATATGTTATGGTCTGTACTAGACTTGATATTTTTTTTGCCATAGGTGTCTTGAGTAGATTCATAAGTAAACTAGGTGAATATTATTGGGAAGCAATGAAATGGTTGTTAAGATACTTCAAATGAACTTCAAATGTAGGTTGATTTTCAATAAGAGTAAAACTGGAATTCAATTTAAAGATTTTGTTGATTCAGAATTTGCTAGTAACTGTGATAATAGAAAATCTACATCTGCATAAGTTTTTACCTTAAATGATACTTGCATAAGTTGGAAAGCTCAAATGCAAAAAAGATTGAGTATATTGTAGCCACGAATGCTGTGAAAGAAGGTATTTGGTTGAAAATTCTATTGGATGAAATTGGCTTTACTGTTAACAATGCTACTGTATTTTCTGATAGCCAATCTACTATTCATCTTAGTAGAAATCACATTTTTAATGATATATAGATATTAAATTCCACTTTATAAGAGATATTATAAAAAGGAAATCATAAAAATTAAAAGGGTTTCAACTAAATGTAATCCTGCAAAAATGGGAAAAAAATACTTCATTTACATAAATTTAGGGATTGTCTAAATTTTCTAAATGTTTGATTAAAGTCTTTTGCAAGTACATAGAGCGTATGAAATCATAAGGAGGAGTTAACCTCTAATCCACATGAAACCCAAGATGTCAAACAAGGTGGAGACTATTAAATATGTGCTTAACATCTTATAATGACCCAATGATGCAGAGCACAAAAACTCGTATACTTGGCTCATTATGGTGGAATGTGACCCGATTGGCCTTTCTGTGTGTATTCTCGCATTTACTTAAAAACGATTTTAGCTGATTGGGGTTAAATGACTGAGATGATGACACTTGGTGATGGCTCGACCGTTGGATGCATTATGACATTTTGAATTCCCAATCTATCATTCATTTGCCGGAGTTTGAGATAATTATAGGTTTTACTCTCTCTTCGTCTTTGTAATTTTCTCTCTCAAAACTCTTGATTTTCATCTCTAAAGAGAAAAAAAAAGGTGAGAGTTTAAGGCCGAGGGCATCGAGTCGTTGAATTCTTGAATCTTTGATACTTGTATATTGATATATTTTGCTGGATTCTAGTGGATTAGAGCGATAATCACTTACGTGGATGTTTATTGTAGTGATTAGCCATTTGTGGGTGAACATTCGAGCCTAAGAGCAAAAAATTCTTGTATTCTTTTGTGATTTGATTGGTTTTTAATCTAGGACTAGATATACCTACAATATATATGATTCACAATGACGGAATCATTCAATATAAATTTAAATACAAATATATGAAATTAGTCAATAATTTATATTTTAATTGCAACACGTCATTAAAATACTGTGAACAAGGTGAATTTAGACAAATATGTCATTTCTGGAGAAAAGAAAGGTGACGACTAAGTGCAATTAATCTTCCAAATAATGTTAAAGACACGTGCCTGAGAGTCTTTGTTAGGTTGAAGAGTAGATGAGAATTCGCAAAAGAAAATGGAGTTTGGAATTGGAAGTAGTTTGCGTATTCAGTTATTTGTTAAATGCCAAAGTTGATGTCTTTTCGTATTTGGAAAAAAAAATGTTGATCTCACCAGAACCAGAAAAAGAAAGGAAATGAATCTCTAATTGTACTAGGAAGAGGAGATAACGATGGCAGAAATGTTCCATCCTCCCATTGGGAAATTAAGATAGGAACATATTATTTTTTAATTATTGATTTTTCATTCAATATTTTTTTCAACATTGTAAAAAAATAAAAAATCTTAATTGTTTTATTTTAACTCACAATTTTTATTTTTGTTTTTTTCACTTCTGCTAGAGAAAGTTTCATAGAAGAGAATAACATATAAATATAACTAATGAAAAAATATATTTTTTTTGTCAAAAAAAAAAAAAAATTATGTGTACAATAGAGTAAGTGGACCCAACTGAATGTTAATTTAATGAAGAATAAATGAATGAGAATGAAAACAATTGATTTTTTTTAATGGAAAAAAAATTAAATAGTAATTTAACTTTTTGTAAAGAACAAAGAAGGGTGAAAAGTAAAATGTCTAATAATGTTTAATATAACCATTATTATATCTAATTATGTCTAATTTATGGTATCAAACATGGGACTTGAGTTACAATTTCCAAAAAATAAAACATAAATTGGAAAATAGATCATGCCTTAATTGATACGAGGTACAGAAAAGTAGTGCTAGAATTGTGACTTGTCATTGGATACAAACGTTGGAAACATGGAATACAAGAATACTTAAAAAAAACATGAAATCAAACAACTAATTCTTAAGAAGAATCTCATTAATCAAATACACCAAATTCTGGTAAGAAGAGCCACCAGGCTTAACTGCCAATCGAGCCTTCTCTTTCCATTCCAAGGCCTTTTTCCCCATTTCCTTTCCTTTCTCTCCCTCCATTAAAACTTTCACCAATTTTGCCACTTTTTCTCTTGTCACATCACCCTCGATTTCTAATCCGATCTCCCACTCGGTACATGCATATCGACAATTCGTTTGTTGTTCAGCGAAAAACGGCCAGCAAATCATCGGCACCCCTTCCGATATACACTCTATAGTCGAATTCCATCCACAATGTGTCAAGAACCCTCCAACGGAAGGATGGGATAAAACTTGTTCTTGATTACACCACTCCACAAAGAGGGCTCTCCCTTCGACTTCTCTCAAGTATTCTTCTGGGAAAATCGCGCTTTCGCCACTTACTAAGTCCGGCCTAATTATCCATAAAAATTGCTGATTGCTATTGGCAAGTCCCCATGCAAATTCCAGCAGCTGTTTGGCTGACAAAACAGTAATGCTGCCAAAGTTAACATAAAGAACAGAATTTGGTGGTTTTTGATCGAGCCACTCGATGCAGGCGTCGTCTTCTTTCCACAGGCTCGAGCCTATGGATTTGAGTTTAGGATTGTTTATTTCGTGCTCGAGCAATTGGAGTGGACCAATGGTGCAAACACGTTCAAATTTTTCTCGAATGGCCTCAAGAACTTCTTTCTCTAAGTCATCGTAAGTATTAATTATCACTGCCTTGGCCCTCGATGCATTCCTCGTTTGCAGAATGTTGTAGTTGACCATAATATCTCTTGGATCAGTTGTTCGAATGAAACTTGGAAAGTCTCTGAGTCGAATATCTCTCATCCCCGGAACCCAATCGAGCTTTGTATCAAGATAGCCGTTAGTTATCCAGCTCTCATCTGCAAATCAAACCTCAAATTAGCCTCGTAAAACACTGGATACTAAACGTACCCTAAAAAAGTACAGATCTCGATATAAAATAGGTAGCTATACCTTTAAGTGGAAAGTACCCTCTTTTTACAAGTTCAACATAGTGACAATATGCCATGAATCCACAAGCACTTGTCGTGAAAAACACGACTTCAGGAATGTTTAGTTTCTCAGCAGCATCCAAAGTAAAACTCATGACCCCATCAGAAACTATGCAACTAACATTCGGACAATCGGGCGATTCATTAAGGTTGTTGATGAGATCCAAAAAGTATGGCAAACAATTATTCTTAACTGAATCACAAAGCGCAGGTATATCTTGTGTAGCATCTTTATCTGAGGAAGGGAGACCATCAGGGATGGTTTTGAACTGGAAATCCTCTAGGCCCTTAACGGAATCCGGTCCCCGGGATCGAACGAGGCGATTGTGGTTGTACTCTGTGTTGACAAAAGTGATGAAGAATCCCCGGAAGTGAAGAAGTTTGGCCAATTTTAGCACTGGGGCTATGTGGCCTTGTGCAGGGTATGGAATTACTACAGCGTGAGGCTTCATGGTTATTGAAGTCATTGTTTATCGACTGCTACACTTCTACACTATGCAGATGCATACATATTTATAAAACAACCTTGAATATCAAATAATATGATAATCAATATTTATCCTTTTATCATCAAATATCACAAGCAGAAGCCGTGGTGAATTCGCATTTATTTCCGGCCAAGTCAACTAGAGATCTGTTTTTTATTTATAAAGAATTTGGCTCTTGTTTTAACTTAATTGGACAATGGCATATGGCCAGAAGAGCCAGCAATTATTGTTGAGTAAATATTTACTTGGGTAAAGAGAATTGGAAATCAAATAATTTATTACATTATTGGATGTGTTCTAGTCAACTTCTCAAGCTTCAAGTTGTAAATTTAATACTATTTTGTGAAAAATCATACAATTAAATCGTTATAATTGAGCATAATTTATATAAATAGTCAATTTCAAATTTGTTGATAACAGTGCCATGGATTATGACTTGAACTTTCATTAATTCAATAAAAGAAATGAAAAGTAATAAAAGAAAATTATTATTAGAACTCCAATTGTTGAAAGCAACAAGCATTTTTTTATTGACAGTGACATCCAAAATTAATGCGTATTTCTGTTGCTATTTTTTTCTTTTTTCCAAAAAGTCAAAAAGTTACTTTCAAAATGATGAGGATAAGGTCGAAGAGGAGAGAACAAGACACGAATTGAAAGCTTGAGACATGTAACGTTATCCTCTTGTTTTGGCATGTAGCATGAGGACATTCAGAAGCGGGCATAATAGGGGCGTTTGTTTTTCATTTTTGTAAAGATGAGAATGAAAAATATAGCAGTTAT
>NW_019260516.1:38146-47349 GCF_002742605.1 Olea europaea var. sylvestris
AAAGACAAGGATTACAAATAGTTGGGTCATTTTAGAACTGTATCACCAACATCAATAAATATATGACCAAAGCTTATTATTGAGGTATGTTTTTACATTATTTTCAGTTCATAGCCTCACGTATACATTCTCTCTCTAACTTAGGCATTAGAGGGCCGACGAGGATGCTTATCGACACCTTTGTTTCAGCTATCGGATGATCTTGCTCGTGATCCATCTCAATCATCAAGTTCTTAAGTCAACATGTTCGATTTTTGGTAGCATCAGTATGTACTCCTTTTTATGGTGAAATATATAAACAACTTGGGATACGGTATTTCAACAAGAGTTTGATGGACTATGATCAAAATGAAACTTCAAGAGCTAAAATAGGATTTTCACAGAATTTAGAAACCGGAAAATATGCATGAAACATTTGATGTCACATTAAAGAAGAAGGATTGGATTATTGCAATTTATAGCTAGAGATCATAACAAATTACCTGTTGAGGGCCTCTTATAACATCAAATTCCGTGAGCCATATGGGCATTTTGGTTGCACCAAGAACGTCTAAGGAAGACCTTATGTAGGAAATATTTGGTCTTAATATGAAATGAGATTGTAATCCAATTCCAATTACCATGTTTTCATTGCCCGGGAACGACCTGATCTGCCTGATCCTTTCTACATACTTGGATGGGATGGCCTCCATATCCAACGGCTTTTCCAGAGTAGAATACTCATTGAGAAACATAGTAGCTTGGGGATCTAGTGCTTGAGCAATCTTGTAAAACATTGCTGAAGCGTTTGGCCCAAGTCTATCTTCATAATAGGAGAAGTGTAAATTCTCATTCACAACATCCCACTGAAAAATATCGCCAGAATATCTAGACATTAAAGATCCCATTCGGCGGACAGCCGCAGCAAGAAGCCCTTGACGGGTCAAGTTTCGTACCCAATCCATATTCATGTTTGGTTTATCCCAAAGAATATTGTGGCCACGAATTGAAATCCTATGGTTTTTTAATAAGGAAATCATGCCATCCAGGACAGTGTAGTTTTCCTGATTTTGTAACTCCTCCGTGTAGTACCATTTCATTTCATTATTAAAGGATGCTGCAGTGAACCGGGGAGTGAACCATTCTTGGTAAGCCTTGATATCTAAGATACGCTTTGCAGTTGAACAACCAAGCAGAAATAGAGGTCTTGTTTGGTTTATGGTGATATTTACACCATGGAGCTTCTTTCCTTCACGGCTATAAACATGGATTCTTATTTTTCTCTTTCGAACCTGCACCAAAATAAGAAACTTATCAAGCGGGGGGATATAAAATAACAACATTGTATACAGAGTAATTATCAATCAGTAAATAGTAAGGCATATATACAATTAATACCTCTTCTATGCTTTTCTTTTGTTGCTTACTCCACTGCTCTTTTGTAAATGGTTTCAAAGAAACATTGTCTAACCACAATTCAACACGGGTATTGTTGCTCTGCAGGAGATAGAATAACAAAATATTTATAAAAAAAGAAAAAAAAAAAAAGAATTTAAGATCATACACTACCCAATATGTAAGGGATCATTCAAGTATACCAGAAAATAGAGTTGGGCTGTCATCTTTTGATCAATCGTGAATCCTCCTTTAAGCATGGACCAGCAGCCAGATTTAGCTACCACTGAACCAATAACAATACTTTCTTGATCTGGGATTTTTAGGAATGCTGCCACGGTCTCCTTTCCTTCACTAATTTGTACCCAGGCTGTAAAATAGTGTAGAATGATCAGTACATTTAGTCATTACAATGTTATGGAAAACCTTGTAGTTCATAATTATTTACCAGAAAACGTATAAGGACGGTCTTTCTTTATATGAAAGTTTTGCGAGAAACTATCATTTGGCAGGCTTCTGCTAGTTGCTACTATGAATTTGTTTTCCTTAGATTTCTCAATTCCAATTTCCCCCTTTCCAAATGCAGTCCATCCATTTAAACCTGAGTCAAATGTAGGGTTTTCTACAATCCCACCTCCATACTGAGGAGGCAAAGGTTCAGCCAAGCACTGAAAAAACAACAAATTTTAAGACATATTTATATCAATTAATAGAAAACATGGAAATATAAAATGACTTTTGAATTAGTTAATAACAAATCAATCAGAAAGGAAAATTATTTTTCTTACTTCAATGTTAGCTGAGTAATCGTAAGACGAACCGCATCCTGATTCACAAGCTGCATAACCTAAAACAAGAGAAGGGAAGCATGAAATGTGAAATATTGATGAGAAACTGAGATAGACAAGAGCCAGATTTTGGCTGAACGAATGATTTATAATGGAATGCCTTAAACATAGTAACATCGTCTTACTGAAAATTACACCAAAACTAACCTGCTACGAGCACTGAGCATAGGACCACCAAAATTTCGTAGTGAACAAAACCTCTCATTGTACACATATTGTGAAACCAATGACGCATGACTTGATTAAATATTCAGGGATCACACATACCGGAAACAACGGATGAAATCGGCTTCTTTAATGAGATTAACTGTTATATGTTTAATAAATGGTAACTAGATTGATGTCTTAAATAGCCTTGTCTAGTAACTCCTGTCGAATTATTAATTTATATGTCTGTTGAAAACAAATAATGCTTTCTCACCCGATGAATTTACAATCTTGGATGAATATGTTTAATAAATGGTAACTAGATTGATGTATTAATTAGCCTTGTCTAGTAACTCCTGTCGAATTATTAATGTATATGTCTGTTGAAAACAAATAATGCTTTCTCACCCGATGAATTTACAATCTTGGATGACAGGTCCGTTGGTGACAGTGAATGACTGGTGGAAAAACTATTTGGTGGTTTTTTTTTTTTTTAAACTAGCGAATGATAAATTGTCATGTGACATTCTATTAACTAAGATGGGAAATTTTTTTGGCAGTGTAGGTTGATTGATCACTTATTTAATTCCATACAATAACATTATGCATTTAGCTTAACTACCGTTCGTATGAAATTTATGTAAATTCTATCCCTTTTCTCCGATTTCAAGAAAAAAGAGACGAAAATCTTGATGTAGCGTATCGACAATGAACAAAGTGGAGAAATATATTATTCTACTACTAGGGAACTAGAGAAAATAAATGTAAAAAAATGCAATTTGTGGTCATTTCCACTAAAGAGAATGTATTCAACTGAGGTTTTTGAAGATTTTGGACGGACTTTTTTTAAATGATGATTTCGTGGATTTCTTATATATTTATATGGAATTAGTGGCGGTCTTTCGTAGACTTTTATGGACTTTCATTTTAAGATTTTTATCGACTTTTGTAAAATTCAAAAGAGTTTTGAAAACTTTCATTTGAAATATAATTCACGTGGATTTAGTACAGTGGTGTGAAATTCTTACATATGAAGTGTTGGTTCCCACAATTCCTCTTTTCCTTCCCCTTCTTCTATCCATATAATAAAAAAAATAAAATTAAAAGAATAAAAATTTAAGACTTTAATTAAATAAATAATAATGAAAAGTATACATATATATCATTCAATATTATTAATATAGTATACTTTAAAAATAAATAAAAATCAATATATTTATATTTAATTATAAATTTTTCATATAAAATTTTATAATTTAATAAAAAAATAGATATTTTTCACAAAAAATGAATGAAAAAAGAAAAAAAAAAGTTACAATAATCCAATTTAATTTTTCCATAAAAAATAGAGATAAACAATAAGAGAGAGAGAGCGCTTAAAGATAAATGGAAATAAATATAATCAATAGAAAAAAATTAATCATACATATCCGTAAAAGGTTAAATGAAACAAAGATTGAAAAAAAAAACATTCTTTTTTATGAACATCTCCTAAAATATCGTGATTAATGAGAGATGAATTTTAAAATTTTATATGAGTACTTTATACTTAAAAATTAATATTCCAGAAACTTTTATATAAAAGTCTCTGGAAGTCATTAAAATTTGAATACCCAAAAACTTATAAGACTTTAAAAAGTTTTAATTGAATACATTATAACTTTTAAAGATTTTTTAAATCTGTAAAAGTCTCAATTGAATAAATCTTGATTTGGGAAACTTTTTAAAAATTTATAAAAATCTCAATTGAATACATTAATACTTCTAGAGGGTCTTAAAAAGTCTCAATTGAATACCTCAAAACTTTTTAAATCTCAAAAAGTCATTAAAAGTTTTAATTGAATACACTTCCTACGCCTATGTTGAGCCTTGAAATGCAATCTGCGAACCCAATCAGCAACTCACGAAGTGTACCATGCAAGCAAAGGAAATAAAATACAAAAAGCTCATATAGAGCCTATGAACCATTTTCCTAATCCAGATACTTAATTGAATCAGTTATTATCAGTGTTCTAAAAAGCTCGTCTAGGCTTGAAACTCGGGCAAAACACCTCGCTTCGCTCTGGACACTTTTTTTTTTTTTTAATTTCTAAACGGCTGAATTTTTTTCCTTCATTTATTTCTTCTTTTGTAGATGCGCTTTATTATTATTATTATTTTTAAAGTCTTTTATTTGACTTTAGCTTATTATTATTTTAAAAAAGGAACTTTTCATTTGGCTTCAATTTCAAGTTTTTAAAAGATTTTATTTACACAAAAGTTAAAAATGACTTTATCTAAATAGTTAAATAAGATTTAAGTTTTGGTATTATCTACACTATGTAATTATAATTTGGAGACTCATTATATTACAAACTCCAAAAGCATGTATGAAGTTCCTATTAAGTATGATTTGTCCAGTTGAAAATTAAAACTATGAAAAATATTTTAATTTTTGCATTTCGAAAGCTTGAAAATTATATAATTAGCTAATGATAGGAGTTATTAAGTAAATATTGTATTTTATAATTTTAGATGTTTAATATATATTATTTTAATAATTAAATAATTTTTAAAATGATTACAAATTTAAAATAATATTATAAATAAGAAAACACTTTTTTATTCCTATACCTCGCCTAGGCTTGCTTAGGATAGTAAGACTTGAAGTTTTGACTCCACGCCTACGCACACTTTACATTTTTTAAAACACTAGTTATTATAGAGCCGCTCAAGGAAAATAGAAAATAGAAAAATTACAGAGAAGACAACTAGAAAGAATTTGATTGGAGGTTTGAATATATAAGATCATTAATTATGGAGAAATACAGGTAGAATCATCCATTTGACTTTTTGTATTTAGTAATGCTATTTATTTTTACTGGGATTATAACTACCAATATATATGATGTTAGGTAATAAACTAAATAATAAAATGTGAAATTAAATTACTCATTTAATTGTACTTATAATTTAATGTCACATTAGTGCCACACAGAATGGATTAACCTAGTGGGGCGAAATAGCATTACTTTTTTGTACTTTGCCAAATTCTGGTACATATACTTTAAAATTATTATTATTTGTAAATTCATTTTTAAATTAAATAATGTTGCACATGAAATTTATTTCACTACTTTTTACTAGACATTCTTAAAAAATATCACTTTTCATAAAATCTATTCTTAAAATAAAATTAATTAATATCAAGTCAATTAATATTTTATTAATTTGGGCATTTAATAAGATAAATTAATTTTAAAACACGAATATATGTAGCTTTTATATATTAATTGTCAACTATGGACTCCTAATTATCATAACTCTCTCATTTTTGCTCCAAAAGTACGAGTTTATAAGATTTAAATGAGTCAATCACTCAAAAACAATCTCTAGACGAGTCATATAGTAGTTAGAACAAAGCAACAAATGAATCAAATTCAAATGATAATTCAGATACCTGCATAACCCATCAGTTGCATTAATGTTTCTATTTATAAGGTTCTAAGATGTCAATGAAGTCTACAGCAATTTAGTAATGCATATATCAATATTGGAAAAGGGAGAAATTGTTTGAAATAGTTGTCTTTGCCAAAATGAAAATTTACATTTATCTAAATTTTTATTTTATTTTATTTTTTGAAGGTCTTTAAAGATGAAGTACACGACAATTTCTAATTTATACAAATAATATAAGGACAATATAACTTCAAAGATCACAACTTTAATATTACTAAAATATAGGGTTACGTAGTTTGGAAAACAAAATTGTTGCCTTTACTATATATTTTAATCGATTTATATGATGACATAGCTCCACTGAGAAAGGGCTGCATTTTGTTTTCTTTACTATATTTTGATGTATATGGTGACAAAGTTGTAGTAAAGGAAGGGATGCACGACCTTTTCAAAATAAGATTTTGTTATTTTTTAGACTGACTTGATAGAGATATGACAATTAAATTACTTTTAAAATGAAATATATATTCATATCTATATGTTGACAACTAAGGCAATAATTGGCTAGAGCCGAGACATTTTGAAAAGCCTAATATATAAGGTTTTTAATTAGACCATTGGTCGTGACACGTTTCATCAATAATAAATTAAACAACATACAACTTAGGAGGAGCTTAGCGTAACCCTTGAACTAATGAACAGAAGACTAATTTCGACTTAAAACATTGATTGATGATCGCATGTAGATGGCATTGTGCCTTAGAGAATGAATTATGATTTCCAAATTTGAACTCAAAACATAATCAATCACGTTATATGTACATTCTTTTTGATATCATAGTTGACATAGTGCCGCGTGATCGAACAGTTTAAGAAAAAAATGAACACAAACACTTTCCTTTCAAGTACTTTTTAAATTCTTATATAATGTCAACCAAGATGTAACCTATGAAAGGTACAGTTAGCATAATTTTTCAAACACATTACCATTAGAATGGCATATCTGATGCTTTCATCCTGGCAGAAGCTGCAAGAGACTCAGACAAGATCGCATGAATTATTTCAAATGCTTTGGAAATTGATAATAATATCTGCTTAACAGTAATTGACAAATTATTGACTCACTGTAGAAGCTTAACCAGTTCTTCAAAATTCATAAAGGATGAGCCAACAGGTGCAGTTGCCTCTTCAGCTTTCTTTTTCCACCCCATAGCTTTCTCCTTCATCTTCTTCCCTTTCTCACCATCCAAAAGTTCTTTCACAAGCTCCTCCACCTCGTCTCGCTTCACATTATTGTCTATTTCCATTCCCATACCCCATTCCACACAACTGTACCTGCAATTTGTTTGTTGCTCAGCAAAGAAAGGCCAGCAAATCACAGGCACTCCAGCTACTATACTTTCTATAGTTGAATTCCACCCGCTGTGTGTCAAGAACCCTCCAACTGCTGGGTGTTTCAGAACTTCTTCTTGCGAGCACCAGCTAATCAACATGCTTCTATCTTCCGTCTCTGTCACAAATTCTGGTGGCAACATTGCTGAATCACCGGCAACTAAATCAGGCCTGATTACCCACAAAAATGACTTATTACTATTGGCAAGTCCCCATGCAAATTCAGTTAGCTGCTGTGCTGTTACCACTGTGATGCTCCCAAAATTCACGTAGACTACTGAATTTGGTTCTTTTTTGTCAAGCCATTTAATACATTCTAAATCTTCCTTCCACAGACTCGAGCTGGATAATGTGTGCTTTTCATTCTGAATGTGATTCATCATCAATTGCACAGGACCAACTGAGTAAATGACCGGGTTTATAGATGAGAGCGAGTCCAAAACATCGTGCTCTAAGGCATCGAAAGTGTTCAATATTATTGCTTTGGCTTTGGGAACGGCCTCAATTTCTTGTAACACGAAATTAAGCATGAAGTCGTTTGAATCTGTTGTTCTAAGAAACGTAGGAAGATCCCTCAATCTGATATCCTTCATCCCTGGAATCCAATCAATGGTTGTTTCTAAATAACCATTTGTCACCTGGCTCATTTCTGCATATTAATTAAAGTACAACATTCCAAGGGATATAGTCAGACTACAGATTAAGAATTGAAGTTAAAGAAAAACCCGAACAAAAAATTTGATTTGACTGAGAGATAAAAATGGAATAGTTTGTATAGAACCTTTCAAAGGAGTGCAGCCTCTTTCAATAAGATTGGCATACTGCGTGTAACCCAAGAAACCACAGGCACTCGTAGTCCAGAACATCACTTCCGGAAGTCCAAATTGTTCGGCCGCCTTGAGAGTGAAGCTCATGGCGCCATCAGACACTATGCAGGTTACTGGAGGCATCTCCGGTGCTGCGTTATTGAGCTTCGTCAGCAGGCTACAGAAAGGAGCCAAGCAAGTTTTGGTTGTAGATTCACATAGTGATGGGATGTCTTGGGTGGCGTCGTCATCAGACGGCGGCAAGCCGTCGGGAATAGTCTCAAACCTGAAGTCCGGCAGACCGTCAAGGGCAGCGGGGCCACGGGACTTGAGCAAGCGTTTGTGATTGAACTCTGTGTTAACAAATGTTATGTGGAATCCTTGGTGGTGAAGAAGCTTGGCGAGTTTGAACAAAGGGTTTATATGACCTTGTGCCGGATATGGTATGCATACAGCATGGGGCTTATCATTTCCTGCAATAGAACCCATCCCTCTCTCTCTCTCTCTCTCTCTCACACACAGAGGGACTTTGAGCTGAAAGAGAAGAGGCAGTGACCCTTAAATAACAAAAATGTGAAAAGGTAACAAAGGATTGGAAAACTCTCTAATTATAAATAACATCTTATATATGTATAGAGATTATTATTAGATTTAGAGAATAAATTGTTTTATGAACTTCAATAATACTCTGTATTTTAACTCTTTTTTTTTTCCTACTGAAAATTTATTGATTTCTCTCCATCTCTTGTTTAACATACTTTTACATGTTAATGACCAATCAATTCAAAAGTGATTGAAATAATTTAAATTGTTTAGTATTGAAATTTGTAACTTATTAAATGCAATTATTGTTAATCAAGAATAGAAAGTGTGTATGATAAAAGTTAAAATAGAGTCTATTAAAACTTATTTTCAAGCATAGACACTCTAAAATAATTAAAGAATATTTTGTGCATAAAGAAAATCTTGAAGATGCTCATAATGCTCATGAAATAAATTAAAGAAAATTCTCCCATTCTATGTATTGCAACGCTTTCACATCTTTCCCATGCTCCACGAGCAGGGGCGCGCACAAAGGGGTGGACATGGGACTTGGTTTTTTTTTTAATTTTTAATTTTTTCCAATTTTTTACGTTTTTGTCTCAATTTTTAGAAGTCATTATCACATGTCAAACGAAATAGAAATATTACATTCTTA
>NW_019260517.1:0-1040 GCF_002742605.1 Olea europaea var. sylvestris
GTGTCCGTTTTGGGCCCATAAGTACTTTTTTGAAATGTAGCGACCGTTTTGGATTGAACTCACCACTTTGTCGTGACGTATGAGTGATTTAGGCCATTTTTTGAAGGAATGAGCGCTTGTATACTTGGAACGCTTGGATTGTCGACGGACGAAGAATTGAGCGTAACTTTTGCACACGGTGTCCGTTTTGGGCCCATAAGAACTTTTTGGAAATGTAGCTACCGTTTTGGATTGAACTCACCACTTCATCGTGACGTACGAGGGATTTTGGCAATTTTTCTAAAGAATGGGCACTTTCATATTTAGAATGCTTGGAGTGTCGACGGACGAAGAATTGAGCGTAACTTTTGCACCCGATGTCCGTTTTGGGCCCATAAGTACCTTTTGGAAATGTAGCGACCGTTTTGGATTGAACTCACCACTTCGTCGTGACGTATGAGGGACTTCGGCCATTTTGTAAAAGAATGAACACTTGCATATTTGGATCGCTTGGATTGTCGGCGCATGAAGAATTGAGCGTAACTTTTGCACACGTGTCCGTTTTGGCCCATAAGTACTTTTTGGAAATGTAGCGCCCGTTTTGGATTGAACTCACCACTTCGTCGTGACGTACGAGGGATTTCAGCCATTTTTCGAAAGAATGAGCACTTACATATTTGGAACACTTGGATTGTCGGCGTACGAAGAATTGAGCGTAACTTTTGTACACGGTGTCCATTTTGGGCCCATAAGTACTTTTTGGAAATGTAGCGATCGTTTTGGATTGAACTTACCACTTCATCGTGACGTACGAGGGATTTTAGCAATTTTTCTAAAGAATGGGCACTTTCATATTTAGAATGCTTGGAGTGTCGGCGGACGAAGAATTGAGCGTAACTTTTGCACCCGATGTCCTTTTGGGCCCATAAGTACTTTTTGGAAATGTAGCGACCGTTTTGGGTTGAACTCACCACTTCATCGTGACGTATGAGGGACTTCGGCCATTTTGTAAAAGAATGAACACTTGCATATTTGGATCGCTTGGATTGTCGGCGTATGAA
>NW_019260518.1:0-1040 GCF_002742605.1 Olea europaea var. sylvestris
TTCTTCTCAGGTTTATATCATTTGTACCCTGATTTTTACACTATTGTTGTCATTTGCATTGTTGTCAACAAACAATTGGATAGGAAAACTAATTTTTTTTTCTAAACTGTCCAATTGGACAATGACGCGTGAAAAAGTGTAAACAATAATGTATATCAAACATGATTGTTTCACCCCCCAAGTCTTGCATAAAAGTGTAAAACTAGTCAACTATAAGACCAACACGACCCACAATTTTTGACATGCCATGTCTAAACCAAACCCCAAGTCAAGCCAACAAGGTAGCTGGACCCGACAATTTACTTTAATTATTTTATTTCTTAATCAATTTATAGAAATGAAATACTCCTTCCATCCCACAAAGATTCATTTTCACAAATTAATAAAATATAATCCATATAGTTGAAAAATAAATTTCACTTACATTTTTCCTAATGTCCCTACACTGAATAATGGCTTGAATAGGAATAATAATTTATATTTATTGAAAAGAAAGCACATAAAATAAAGACTTAATATATTTGTATAATTATAGTGGACAATGATGGATAACAACATTAATGTTATCAAAATTCAAACTATTAATTTTAAAAATAGTTTTTGAAATAGATGAATATGATGTTAACAAGTATGTCCATCAACCAAAACTGATTAAAAAAAATTTGTTCAAGTAGCATGATTGTTAAATAAGAGCATATTAGAAAACTAAAAAAAAAAAAATCAAGAATAATGATACTTAACACAAGTGTTGTTAGAACACCAATCAATGTGACACTATGTGATAGGTTCAGTTAAAAGTAAAATTATGTAATTCATTTAATTGAATATGTAATTTAATGTAACTAGTGTTCCCATCTGAACTGGTGTTAAACACCAATGGTGCTTAACAGCATTACTTAAAAATCAATCATATCCTTAACAATGAAAGTGACCTATAATTTGGGTGGGAGGGGGGAAGAGAAAGCATATCTTTTTGGGACAAAGAGAGTAGCATGAAACATTAGAACTAGAAAAGTTTATGAATACATCACAATCCTTGT
>NW_019260519.1:0-1040 GCF_002742605.1 Olea europaea var. sylvestris
CTCATTGTGAGTCAAAGCAAACACCCTTGTTTTTCTCTTTTTCTCTTGTTCGAGTTTCTTAATTGATGGGCACAAAGAAGCTACATGCCCGGTTGACCACACTTATAGCAGACATACTTTCCATATAGACATTCTCCTTTGTGAAACTTGTTGCACTTAGGACATTGGGATGCAAGATTGCTTGACTGGCCCGCATGCATTCGCTTCGTAAACTGTCCCGTATTCTTATTCTTGTCCTGCCACTTCCTTTTCCCGAAGTCTTTACATTGTCCTTGATTTACCAACTTCATCCCCGAGTAGGTCACTATTTGAGCTTTCTTTACCACTGCTTGAAAAGTGGTGAGATCATGTGAACTCACAATCTGCCTGATCTCTGGGCGTAGGCCCCTCTCATAATGTTTTGCCTTTATGAGCTCTATACTTACAAGATGTGGGGTATATCGGAACAATTCCTCAAATTTGCTCTCATACTCAGAAAGTTCCATCTTTCTCTGTACCAATCTTAAGAATTCCATCTCCTTGTGGTCTCGCATAGCTTGTGGGAAAAAAAAATTTATTAGCTTCATCTTGAATTGATCCTACGTTAAGTTACTTTGTTCCTCCTCGATCCGAGTGCGTGATGCCGATTCCCACCAATGGCCTGCTCTACCGATTAGCTTAAACTCTGCACTTAATATTTTTTGATTTTCTGGGCAAGAGATGTGCTGAAAAATCTTCTCGATAGTACACAATCACTCATCAACTACTAGAGGGTCCTTTCCACCATCAAAGGTAGGTGGCCAGTATCTACGAAATTGTTCTACTATCGGAACAGGTGGTACAGTCGGGTATATTGGTGGCACCAGCGGAGCTTGTGGAACTAGTGAAGCTTGAGGTGTTGGAGGTATAACCTGAGCAACCTGAGGTGTTGGAGGTGTAACCTGAGCAGCCAAGGCCTGTCTCAACTCATCAATCTCCCGCCTTAACTCCCTAATTGTCCTTGCTCGTGCCATATTCCTATATGTCAGAATAATTGCAATCTCATTTAAAGGAGCCAACGA
>NW_019260520.1:0-1040 GCF_002742605.1 Olea europaea var. sylvestris
AAACAGAAGTTGGGAGTTTTGTTTTCATAAGTAATGGTCTAACAATAAGTTGTAGGCATTTAATAAATGACTCTGCCAAACCATTTTGTGTATGGACATGCGCAACTGAATGTTCAATTACAATCCTAATTGACATACAATAATCATCGAATGCTTGTGACCTAAATTCACCAGCATTGTCAAGGCGAATAATTTTAATTGAGTAATCGAGAAATTGCGCTATTAATTTTATAATTTGAGCAAGTAGTCTAGTAAATGCTACATTCCTAGTGGAAAGTAGGCAAACATGTGACCACCTAGTAAAAAAATCAATTAATACTATAAAATAACGAAATGATCCACATGGTGGGTGTATTGGCCCGCATATATTGCCATGAATTCTTTCCAAAAAAGTTGGAAACTCAATATTGACCTTTGTAGTTGAAGGTCCAATGACTAACTTACCTTGCGAACAAACTACACATGGATAATTATTAGGTAAAAGAATCTTCTGGTTCTTTAAAGGATATCCATGTGAGTTATTTATTATTCGACTCATCATTATAGTTCCTGGATGTCCAAGTCGATCATACCAAAGTATAAAACTCTTTGGGTCAATGAACTTCTGGTTCGTGATATTATTTGATTCAACCATTTTTATACATGTATAATACATGTCAGATGGAAGTGCATGAAATTTTTCTTTTATCTGCTTTTGACCAGATACAAAAAAAGTTATGCAAAGATATTCGATATTACTTGTCTTGCGAACAAGCTACACATGGATAATTATTATGTAAAAGAATCTTCTGGTTCTTTAAAAGATGTCCATGTGAGTTATTTATTATTCGACGCATCATTATAGTTCCTGGATGTTCAAGTCGATCTTATCAAAGTATAAAACTTTTTGGGTCAATGAACTTCTGGTTCGTGACATTATTTGATTCAACCATTTTTATAAATGTATAATACATACCAGATGAGAGTGCATGAAAATTTTCTTTTATCTGCTTTTGACCAGATACAAAAAAAGTTATGCAAAGATATTCGATATTACTTTC
>NW_019260521.1:0-1040 GCF_002742605.1 Olea europaea var. sylvestris
TTTTGAAGTTGGTGAATTTCGAAATTTTTTTCAGATATAAAATACACAACCTAAATTAATATAGTATTGGCAGAATGATTGAAGAGAAATTGAAATTAAATTGCATTGAATCTATACTGCTATAAGCTGTACAGATGGCCTGTGTATGTATAGAGGCCAAAGACTATTCTAGAAGAATATTTACATGCAATGCACATTTACTTAATCGAAAATACAACAAATTCTCTAACTAATACTGGCCACAAAGAAGTCCCTCCAAGCTATATCTACAATCACTCAAGGGAAGTCCCTCCAAGCTAAAACTAATTTACAAACTAGTCTACATCAAAAGAGAGCCTTTAGTTCGACTCCGTAGATAGCCATTATCTACTCGTAATTTTCTCTTTCATAGACTTTTCAAAACCATAATTGGTTCTTTGACAGAACCCCCTTATTCAAAACCCAGACATTCAAATATAAGCAACGTCTTTGAGCAGAATGATGCTCAAACTTTTGAACATCAGAAACTCTAGACCCTGTTCAATAGGCAATAGTAATCAAAAGACATAATTGGGATTGGATCTTTGGTACTTATATCTATCCCCTCTTTCATTCAACAGTAAAAATATAAAACCAACCTTCCCCCTTCTTTCAATGCCCTATTAAGCTAACAGAACTTGGTGTCAATTGAAATAACTTAGTAACAAGATAATGGAAGAACACTCCATGCCAGGCTAACCCAGTCAGAAAACCAAGATTCTAGCTTAGTTTCAGGTGAGCTCAATCCAAAAGAAATGCCACCAATGCTCCCAATTTGTGATTCTAATGGCAACAAAAACTTAGGCTGTACTTTTAACAGTATTTTCAGTGACGGCTTCAAATTGATGTGCTTCACAATGGCACAAGTGACAATGTGCATGAGGTATGTCATATGTGAAATGTAGATGCGTTTGCAAAGAATCACATAAAATTCTAATGTTATGCATGTGGGATAGAGTGGTAGTACTTTTGTTGAAAGCAAGCAACAACTGACAACTATGACATCAAACTTCTCAAAGAAA
>NW_019260522.1:0-1040 GCF_002742605.1 Olea europaea var. sylvestris
AAAAAAATCGCAAACCCTAATTTCTTGAACCTAGCTCTGATACCATGTTGAATTTGGGAGAATAACTTCTCTTCTTATTCATAGACGTGTATTACTTATATACAAAGAGAGAGAGAGTTCCATATAAGGAAATAATCTAAAATTATGCACCTACCATATATGCACGTATTGTATAAATATAAGTCTAAACTAATGCATAATTCCATAACAATATGCAAATTACTATTTGAGCTTATAAGTGTATTTTATGCACTTATTTGGGCTTCTATTCTTGGTTTATTGCTAATTGAGTAAATATCTAGCTAATTTAGGTTAAACTACGTTTATTGTAGGTGATGCCGTCTTGAATTTATTTTGATGCAGTTTGCATGTGAAAGGTATTTTTGAGCTTAAATTGGAGTTGATTTAGAACAATTGATGTTGAACTGAATTATTTATGATCAATTGGTAGAATATAGAGCAACCGGAAGAGATTCACTAGTTGTAAGAGCAAAATCCAACTTTTGAAAGTTTGGAAACTCAATTGTAAACTTTAAGAACTTGCATCATATTAATTTTAGATGATCGTTTAATGTGGAGGATCAAACGGTGAGGATATGAAGATGAGAGACCCAAGATGCAACCATTTAAGGGCTCGAGTTGAATAAAAGAAAAAATTCAGGCACCACCTTGGAAGAAAGGCTAAAGAGGCAAGCTTGCGATCACGAATTCCAAAAAACAAAATGACTTGCCCTTGTGATTGAAATAGGTAAAACCATGTAATCACATATGTTTAAATCGACTAGACGATTTTGTTTCCTTATTCATTTTGACAACATCTTATAAGGCAATTAGGGCACCATTTCTGATCTGATTCTTTAGCTATAAATATATATTTCCATTTGCAACTCAAAAGAGAATTTAGGAGGCTTGGTATGTATAAGATACATATTTAAGAAGTCAATAAGAGAAGTAAATACTTATTTTCTCAAAATGTTGATTGGGGGAGAGATCTATAGTATCAAAGGGACCAATCCCCATATTCCAATCTCATTAAATGC
>NW_019260523.1:0-1039 GCF_002742605.1 Olea europaea var. sylvestris
GACACCGTCGTGACAAATGACGAAATCACCCCTGTTGCGGTTTTTCTTTATTAATTTTCTATCCAACACATCTTCAACCTAACATAATTAATGCGAAAATTAATTATTCAGGGGCCTAAACGATGGAATTTGGCTAAAATCTCGTGATTCTGAGTCTGTACCCCGACTCCAATTTCTCGGGCTGTTTCCAATCAACCTGCCAAATTTCGGCCCATTCGGACATCGTCGCGACAAATGACGAAATTGCCCTTGGTGCGGTTTTTCTTTTTTAGCTTTCTGTCCAACACATCTTCAACCTAACATAATTAATACGGAAATTAATTATTAGGAGGCCTAAACGAAGGAATTTTTCTAAAATCTCGTGATCCAGGGTCTGTGCCTCGACTTCAATTTCTGGGGCCATTTCCAATCAACCTGCCAAATTTCGGGCCATTCGTACACCATTGCGCCAAATGACGAAACTGCCCCTGGTGCGATTTTTCTTCGTTAATTTTCTGTTAAACACATCTTCACAATGACATAATTAATTCGAAAATTAATTATTCGGTGGCCTAAACGAAGGAATTTGGCTAAAATCTTGTGATCCCAAGTCTGTGCCCGGACTCCAATTTCTTGGGCCGTTTCCAATCGACCTACCAAATTTCGGCCCATTCCGACACCGTCGCGACAAATGACGAAATTGCCACTGGTGCGGTATTTCTTTGTTAATTTTCTGTCCAACACATCTTCAACTTGACATAATTAATACGGAAATTAATTATTTGGAGGCCTAAACGAAGGAATTTGGCTAAAATCCCATGATCCCAGGTCTGTGTTCCCAGTCCAATTTTTGGGGCCATTTCCAATCAACCAGCCAAATTTCGTCCCATTCCAACACCGTCGCGACAAATGACGAAATTACCCCTGGTGCGATTTTTCTTTGTTAATTTTCTGTCCAACACATCTTCAACCTGATATATTTAATACGGAAATTAATAATTCGGAGGCCTAAACGAAGGAATTTGGCTAAAATCCCATGATCTCGAGTCTGTGCCCCGAC
>NW_019260524.1:0-1039 GCF_002742605.1 Olea europaea var. sylvestris
TGGTGAGTTCAATCCAAAAGGGTCGCTACATTTCCAAAAATTACTTATGGGCCCAAAACGGACACTGTGTGCAAAAGTTATGCACAATTCTTCGTACGCCGACTATCCAAACCTTCCAAACATAAAATTGCTCATTCTTTCGAAAAATGGCCGAAATCCGTTATAGGTCACGACGAAGTTGTGAGTTCAATCCAAAAGGGTCGCTACATTTCTGAAAAGTACTTATGGGCCCAAAACGGACACCGTGTGCAAAAGTTACGCTCAATTCCTCTTACGCCGACTATCCAAGCCTTCCAAAAATAAAAGTGCTCACTCTTTCCAAAAAATGGCCAAAATCCCTCATACGTCACGACAAAGTAGTGAGTTCAATCCAAAAGGGTCCCCACATTTCCAAAAAGTACTTATGGGCCTAAAACGGACACCGTGTCCAAAAGGTACCCTCAATTCTTCGTACAACGACTATCCAAGCCTTCCAAGTATAAAAGTGCTAATTCGTTCAAAAAATGGCCGAAATCGGTCATACATCACGATGAAGGGGTGAGTTCAATCCGAAAGGGTCGCTACATTTCCAAAAAGTACTTATGGGCCCAAAACGGACACCGTGTGCAAAATTTACGCTCAATTCTTCGTACGCCGACTATCCAAGCCTTCCAAATATAAAACTGCTCACTCTTTCCAAAAAAAGGCCGAAATCCGTCATACGACACGACGAAGTGGTGAGTTCAATCCAAAACGTTCGCTACATTTTCGAAAATTACTTATGGGCCTAGAACGGACACCGTGTGCAAAAGTTACGCTCAATTCTTCGTACGCCGACTATCCAAGCCTTCCAAACATAAAACTGCTCACTCTAACCAAAAAATGGCCAAAATCCCTCATACGTCATGATGAAGTGGTGAGTACAACCCAAAAGGGTCGCTAGATTTCCAAAACGTACTTATGGGCCTAGAACGGAAATCGTGTGCAAAAGTTACGCTCAATTCTTCGTACGCCGACTATCCAAGCCTTCCAAACATAAAACTGCTCACTCTTTCCAAAA
>NW_019260525.1:0-1039 GCF_002742605.1 Olea europaea var. sylvestris
AGCCTCAACCAACAATGCAGACAGATTGTAAAGCTAGAATCTATGCTTCTTCAGATAATAATGGAACTTGGAGGATCAACATAGTCCACCTCGAGCACAATCATACAACAAGCCCTTCAAAGTCCAGGTTTTACCGTTGCAATCGAAAATTGCCAGCACATGTGAAAAGAAAGCTTGAAGTTAATGACATGGCCGGGATTTCGTTGCATAAAAGTTTCAATTCCGCAGTCGTTGAAGCTAGTGGATATGAGAAATTACCTTGTGTGGAAAAGGATTGCTGAAATTATATTAAGCAAGTGAGACAATTACGACTCGAAGAGGGTGATGCAGCCGCAGTACAATCTTACTTTTCGAAAATGCAAGCGCGATGTCCCGAATTTTACTTCAATATGAATTTAGATGATAAGTCATGACTGAAGAATGTAATTTGGGCTGATAATAGATGCAGGCAGGCATGCAAGGACTTCGGTGATGTTGTCAACTTTGACACCACCTACCTTACCAATAAATACGACATGCATTTCGCTCCTTTTGTTGGAGTTAACCATCACAGTCAATCAACACTGCTAGGTTGTGGTCTGTTATCAAACGAGGACACGGATACATTTGTTTGGCTATTCAGTACATGGTTTGAGTGCATGCATGGGTCAAGCCCCCCATGAAATTATTACAGACCAAGACAGGGCTATGCAAAACGTAATTAAAATTGTTTTTCCGACCACCAAGCATAGATAATGTTTATGACACATTTTGAAGAAATTGCCGGAGAAGTTTGGGTATCATGTTGATAAGGGAAACATATTTTCGGCTATACATAAATTGGTGTATGATTCGCAGACTGATGAAAAATTTGAAGAAGGTTGGGCATTGATGGTTGACTTATACGAGTTTCATAAAAATGATTGGTTGGCTGGACTTTATAATAACAGAAGTCGTTGGGTTACATGTTTTTTGAGAATCACTTTTTGGGCTGGTATGTCCACGACTCAGCGAAGTGAAAGTACGAATGCCTTCTTTGATGGGTATGTACATTCGAAGA
>NW_019260526.1:0-1039 GCF_002742605.1 Olea europaea var. sylvestris
ACGACGTATGAGGGATTTCTGCCATTTGTGGAAGAACAAGCACTTGCTAATTTGGAACATTTGGATTGTTAATGTTCGAAAAACTGAGCGTGACTTTTGCATACAATGTCCATTTTTGGCCCAAAAGTACTTTTCGAAAAGGTAGCGACCCTTTTGGATTGAACTCATCCTTTTAGTCACGACGTATGAGGGATTTCGACCATTTGTAGAAGAAAAAGCACTTGCTAATTTGTAACGCTTGGATTGTGGGCGTTCGAAGAACTGAGCGTGACTTTTGCATACGGTGTCCGTTATGGGCTCATAAGTACTTTTCGAAAAGGTAGCGACCTTTTTGGATTGACCTCACCCTTTTCATTGTGACAAATGAGGAATTTTGGCCATTTGCGGAAGAACAAGCACTTGCTAACTTGGAAAGCTTGGATTGTTGGCGTTCAAAGAACTGAGCATGACTTTTGCATACGGTGTCCGTTTTGGGCCCATAAGTAATTTTTAGAAAGGTAGCAACCCTTTTGGATTGAACTAACGCTTTTCGTCGCGATCTGTAAGGGATTTTAGCCATTTTTAGAAGAACAAGAAATTGCTTATTTGTAATGCTTGGATTGTCGACGTTCAAAGAGCTGAGCGTGACTTTTCCATAGGGTGTCCCTTTTGGGCCCATAAGTACTTTTCGAAAAAGTAGCGACACTTTTGAATTGAACTCACCATTTTCGTTGTGACGCGTGAGGGATTTCGACCATTTGTGGAAAACAAGCACTTGATAATTTGGAACGTTTGGATTGTCAACGTTCGAAAAACTGAGCGTGACTTTCACATAAGATGTCCATTTTAGGCCCATATGTACTTTCCGAAAAGGTAACGACCCTTTTGGATTGAACTCATCCTTTTTGTCACGACGTATGAGGGATTTTGACCGTTTGTGGAAGAACAAGCACTTGCAAACTTGGAATGCTTGGATTGTCGACGTTTGAAAAACTGAGCGTGACATTTGCATACGGTGTTCGTTTTGGGCTCATAAGTACTTTTCGGAAAGGTAGTGACC
>NW_019260527.1:0-26585 GCF_002742605.1 Olea europaea var. sylvestris
TCCAAAAAGTACTTATGGGCCCAAAATGGACACCGTGCGCAAAAGTTACGCACAATTCTTCGTAAGGCGACTATAAAAGCGTTCCAATTATAAAAGTGCTCATTCTTTTGAAAAAAGGGCCGAAATCCCTCAAACATCACGATGAAGTCGTGAGTTCAACCCAAAATGGTCGCTACATTTCCAAAAAGCACTTATGGGCCCAAAACGGACACCGTGTGAAAAAGTTACGCTCAATTCTTCATACGCCGACAATCCAAGCGTTCCAAATATAAAAGTGCTCATTCTTTCGAAAAATGGACGAAATCGCTTCAACGTCACGACGAAGTCGTGAGTTCAGCCCAAAACGGTCGGTACATTTCCAAAAAGTACTTTTGGGCCCAAAATGAACACCGTGTGCAAAAGTTACGCTCTATTCTTCGTACACCGACTATCAAAGCGTTCCAAATATAAAAGTGCTCATTCTTTCGAAAAATGGCCGAAATCCCTCAAACGTCACGACGAAGTCGTGAGTTCACCCCAAAACAGTCGCTACATTTCCAAAAAGAACTTATGGGCCCAAAACGGGCACCGTGTGCAAAAGTTACGCGCTATTCTTCGTACGCCGACTATCCTAGCGTTCCAATTATAAAAGTGCTCATTCTTTCGAAAAAGGGCCGAAATCCCTCAAACGTCACGACGAAGTCGTGAGTTCACCCCAAAACAGTCGCTACATTTCCAAAAAGAACTTATGGGCCCAAAACGGGCACCGTGTGCAAAAGTTACGCGCTATTCTTCGTACGCCGACTATCCAAGCGTTCCAATTATAAAAGTGCTCATTCTCTTGAAAAATGGGCGAAATCCCTCAAACGTTACGACGAAGTCGTGAGTTCAACCCAAAACGGTTGCTACATTTCCAAAAAGTACTTATGGGCCCAAAACGGACACCGTGCGCAAAAGTTACGCTCAATTCTTCGTACGCCGACTATCCAAGCATTCCAAATATAAAAGTGCTCATTCTTTCGAAAAATGGCCGAAATCCCTCAAACATCACGACGAAGTTGTGAGTTCAACCCAAAACGGTCGCTACATTTCAAAAAAGTACGTATGGGCCCAAAACGGACACCGTGTGCAAAAGTTACGCTCTATTCTTCGTACGCTGACTATCCAAGCGTTCCAAATATAAAAGTGCTCATTCTTTCGAAAAATGGCCGAAATCCCTCAAATGTCATGACGAAGTCGTGAGTTCAACCCAAAACGGTCGTTACATTTCCAAAAAGTACGTATGGGCCAAAAATGGACACCGTGTGCAAAATTTAAGCTCAATTCTTTGTACGGCGACAATCCAAGCGTTCCAATTATAAAAGTGCTCATTCTTTTGAAAAATTATGGAAATCCCTCAAACGTCACGACGAAGTCTTGATTTCAACCCAAAACGGTCGCTACATTTCCAAAAAGTACTTATGGGCCCAAAACGGACACCGTGTGCAAAAGTTACGCTCAATTCTTCCTACGCAGGCTATCCAAGCTTTCCAAATATAAAAGTGCTCATTCCTTCAAAAAATGACCGAAATCCCTCAAATGTCATGACGAAGTCGTGAGTTCAACCCAAAACGGTCGCTACATTTCCAAAAAGTACGTATGGGCCAAAAACGGACACCGTGTGCAAAATTTAAGCTCAATTCTTCGTACGGCTACTATCCAAGCGTTCCAATTATAAAAGTGCTCATTCTTTCGAAAATTGGCTGAAATCCCACACACGTCACGATGAAGTCATGAGTTCAACCCAAAACAGTCGCCACATTTCCAAAAAGTACTTATGGGTCCAAAACGGACACCGTGTGCAAAAGTTACGCTCAATTCTTCGTACGCCGACTATCCAAGCGTTCCAAATATAAAAGTGCTCATTCTTTCGAAAAATGAACGGAATCTCCTCAACGTCACGACGAAGTCGTGAGTTCAACCCAAAACGGTCGGTACATTTCCCAAAAGTACTTATTGGCCCAAAACGGACACCGTGTGCAAAAGTTACGCTATATTCTTAGTACGCCGACTATCCAAGCGTTCCAAATATAAAAGTGCACATTCTTTCAAAAAATGGCCGAAATCCCTCAAACGTTATGATGATGTCGTGAGTTCAACCCAAAACGGTCCAACATTTCCAAAAAGTACTTATGGGCCCAAAACGGACATCGTGTGCAAAAGTTACGCTCAATTCATCGTACGCCGACTATCCAAGAGTTTCAAACATAAAAGTGCTCATTCTTATGAAAAATGGCCAAAATCCCTTCAACGTCACGACGAAGTCGTGAGTTCAACCCAAAACGGTCGGTACATTTCCAAAAAGTACTTATTGGCCCAAAACGGACACCGTGTGCAAAAGTTACGCTATATTCTTAGTACGCCGACTATCCAAGCGTTCCAAATATAAAAGTGATCATTCTTTCAAAAAATGGCCGAAATCCCACAAACGTCACGACGAAGTCGTGAGTTCAACCCAAAACGGTCGCTACATTTCCAAAAAGTACTTATGGCCCAAAACGGACACCGTGTGCAAAAGTTACGCTAAATTCTTCGTACGTCGACTATCCAAGCGTTCCAATTATAAAAGTGCTCATTCTTTTGAAAAATGGCCAAATTCCCTCGAACATCACGACGAAGTTGTGAGTTCAACCCAAAACGGTCGCTTCATTTCCAAAAAGTACTTATGGGCCCAAACCGGACAACGTGTGCAAAAGTTACGCTCGATTCTTCGTACGCCGACTATCCATGTGTTCCAAATATAAAAGTGCTCATTCTTTTGAAAAATGGCCAAATTCCCTCGAACATCACGACGAAGTCGTGAGTTCAACCCAAAACGGTCGCTACATTTCCAAAAAGTACTTATGGGCCCAAACCGGACAACGTGTGCAAAAGTTACGCTCGATTCTTCGTACGCCGACTATCCATGTGTTCCAAATATAAAAGTGCTCATTCTTTCGAAAATGGCCGAAATCCCTCTAACTTCACGACGAAGTCGTGAGTTAAACCCAAAACGATCGCTACATTTCCAAAAAGTACTTATGGGCCCAAAACGGACACCGTGTGAAAAAGTTACGCTCAATTCTTCGTACGCCGACTATCCAAGCGTTCCAAATATAAAAGTGCTCATTCTTTCGAAAAATAGTCGAAATCCCTCAAACGTCATGACGAAGTCGTGAGTTCAACCCAAAACGGTCCTACATTTCCAAAAGTACTTGTGGGCCCAAAACGGACACTTTGTGCAAAAGTTACGCTCAATTCATCGTACGCCGACTATTCAAGCGTCCCAAATATAAAAGTGCTCATTCTTTCGAAAAATGGCCGAAATCCCTTCAACGTCATGACGAAGTCATGAGTTCAACCCAAAACGGTCGGTACATTTCCAAAAAGTACTTATGGGGCCAAAACGGACACCGTGTGCAAAAGTTACACTATATTCTTCGTACGCCGACTATCCAAGCGTTCCAAATATAAAAGTGCTCATTCTTTCGAAAAATGAACGGAATCTCCTCAACGTCACGACGAAGTCGTGAGTTCAACCCAAAACGGTCGGTACATTTCCCAAAAGTACTTATTGGCCCAAAACGGACACCGTGTGCAAAAGTTACGCTATATTCTTTGTACGCCGACTATCCAAGCGTTCCAAATATAAAAGTGCTCATTCTTTCAAAAAATGGCCGAAATCCCTCAAACGTTATGATGATGTCATGAGTTCAACCCAAAACGGTCCAACATTTCCAAAAAGTACTTATGGGCCCAAAACGGACATCGTGTGCAAAAGTTACGCTCAATTCATCGTACGCCGACTATCCAAGAGTTCCAAATATAAAAGTGCTCATTCTTATGAAAAATGGCCAAAATCCCTTCAACGTCACGACGAAGTCGTGAGTTCAACCCAAAACGGTCGGTACATTTCCAAAAAGTACTTATTGGCCCAAAACGGACACCGTGTGCAAAAGTTACGCTATATTCTTAGTACGCCGACTATCCAAGCGTTCCAAATATAAAAGTGATCATTCTTTCAAAAAATGGCCGAAATCCCACAAACGTCACGACGAAGTCGTGAGTTCAACCCAAAACGGTCGCTACATTTCCAAAAAGTACTTATGGCCCAAAACGGACACCGTGTGCAAAAGTTACGCTCAATTCTTCGTACGTCGACTATCCAAGCGTTCCAATTATAAAAGTGCTCATTCTTTTGAAAAATGGCCAAATTCCCTCGAACATCACGACGAAGTCGTGAGTTCAACCCAAAACGGTCGCTACATTTCCAAAAAGTACTTATGGGCCCAAACCGGACAACGTGTGCAAAAGTTACGATCGATTCTTCGTACGCCGACTATCCATGTGTTCCAAATATAAAAGTGCTCTTTCTTTCAAAAAATGGCTGAAATCCCTCAAACGTCACGACGAAGTCGTGAGTTCAACCCAAAACGGTCGCTACATTTTCAAAAAGTACATATGGGCCCAAAATGAACAACGTGTGCAAAAGTTGAGCTCAATTCTTCGTACGCCGACTATCCAAGCGTTCCAAATATAAAAGTGCTCATTCTTTCGAAAATGGCCGAAATCCCTTCAAAGTCACGACGAAGTCGTGAGTTAAACCCAAAACGATCGCTACATTTCCAAAAAGTACTTATGGGCCCAAAACGGACACCATGTGAAAAAGTTACGCTCAATTCTTCGTACGCCGACTATCCAAGCGTTCCAAATATAAAAGTGCTCATTCTTTCGAAAAATAGTCGAAATCCCTCAAACGTCATGACGAAGTCGTGAGTTCAACCCAAAACGGTCCTACATTTCCAAAAGTACTTGTGGGCCCAAAACGGACACTTTGTGCAAAAGTTACGCTCAATTCATCGTACGCCGACTATCCAAGCGTCCCAAATATAAAAGTGCTCATTCTTTCGAAAAATGGCCGAAATCCCTCAAACGTCACGACGAAGTCATGAGTTCAACCCAAAACGGTCGCTACATTTCCAAAAAGTACTTATGGGCCCAAAATGGACACCGTGCGCAAAAGTTACGCACAATTCTTCGTAAGGCGACTATAAAAGCGTTGCAATTATAAAAGTGCTCATTCTTTTGAAAAAAGGGCCGAAATCCCTCAAACATCACGATGAAGTCGTGAGTTCAACCCAAAATGGTCGCTACATTTCCAAAAAGTACTTATGGGCCCCAAACGGAGACCGTGTGCAAAAGTTACGCGTAATTCTTCATACGCCGACTATCCAAGCATTCCAAATATAAAAGTGCTCATTCTTTTGAAAAATGGCGAAAATCCCTCAAACGTCATGACGAAGTCGTGAGTTCAACACAAAACGGTCCTATATTTCCAAAAAGTACTTATGGGCCCAAAACGGACACTGTGTGCAAAAGTTACACTCAATTCATCGTACGCCGACTATCCAAGCGTTCCAAATATAAAAGTGCTCATTCTTTCAAAAAATGGACGAAATCCCTCAAACGTCACGACGAAGTCGTGAGTTCAACCCAAAATGGTCGCTACATTTCCAAACAGTACTTATGGGCCCGAAACGGAGACCGTGTGCAAAAGATACGCGCAATTCTTCGTACGCCGACTATCCAAGCATTCCAAATATAAAAGTGCTCATTCTTTCTAAAAATGGCGAAAATCCCTCAAACGTCATGACGAAATGGTGAGTTCAACCCAAAACGGTCGGTACATTTCCAAAATGTACTTATTGGCCCAAAACGGACACCGTGTGCAAAAGTTACGTTTTATTCTTCGTACGCCGACTATCCAAGCATTCCAAATATAAAAGTGCTCATTCTTTCAAAAAATGACCGAAATCCCTCAAATGTCACGACGAAGTCGTGAGTTCAACCCAAAACGGTCGCTACATTTCGCAAAAGTACTTATGGGCCCAAAACGGACACCGGGTGCAAAAGTTACTCTCAATTCTTCGTACGCCGACTATCCAAGCGTTCCAAATACAAAAGTGCTCATTCTTTCGAAAAATGGGTGAAATCCCTCAAACGTCACGACGAAGTCGTGAGTTCAACCCAAAACGGTCGCTACATTTCCAAAAAGTACTTATGGGCCGAAAACGGTCACCGTGTGCAAAAGTTACGCTCTATTCTTCGTACGCCGACTATCCAAGCGTTCCAACTATAAAAGTGCTCATTCTTTCGAAAAATGGCTGAAATCCCACAAACGTCACGATGAAGTCATGAGTTCAACCCAAAACGTTCGCTCCATTTCCAAAAAGTACTTATAGGCCCAAAACGAACACCGTGTGCAAAAGTTACGCTCAATTCATTGTACGCCGACTATCCAAGTGTTCCAAATATAAAAGTGTTCATTCTTTCGAAAAATGGCCAAAATCCCTTCAACGTCACGACGAAGTCGTGAGTTCAACCCAAAATGGTCGGTACATTTCCAAAAGGTACTTATGGGCCCAAAATTGACACTGTGTACAAAAGTTACGCTCAATTCTTCGTACGCCGACTATCCAAGCGTTCCAAATATAAAAGTGCTCATTCTTTCGAAAAATGGCTGAAATCCCTTCAACGTCACGACGAAGTCGTGAGTTCAAACCAAAACGGTCTGTACATTTCCAAAAAGTACTTATGGACCCAAAACGGACACCGTGTGCAAAAGTTACACTATATACTTCGTACACCGACTATCCAAGCGTTCCAAATATAAAAGTGCTCATTCTTTCAAAAAATAGCCGAAATCCCTCAAACGTCACGATGAAGTCGTGAGTTCAACCCAAAATGGTCGCTACATTTCCAAAAAGTACTTATGGGCCCGAAATGGAGACCGTGTGCAAAAGTTACGCACAATTCTTCGTACGCCGACTATCCAAGCATTCCAAATATAAAAGTGCTCATTCTTTCAAAAAATGGCCGAAATCCCTCAAACGTCAAGATGAAGTCGTGAGTTCAACCCAAAACGGTCGCTACATTTCCAAAAAGTACTTATGGGCCCGAAACGGAGACCGTGTGCAAAAGTTACGCGTAATTCTTCATACGCCGACTATCCAAGCATTCCAAATATAAAAGTGCTCATTCTTTCGAAAAATGGCGAAAATCCCTCAAACGTCATGACGAAGTCGTGAGTTCAACACAAAACGGTCCTATATTTCCAAAAAGTACTTATGGGCCCAAAACGGACACTGTGTGCAAAAGTTACGCTCAATTCATCGTACGCCGACTATCCAAGCGTTCCAAATATAAAAGTGTTCATTCTTTCAAAAAATGGACGAAATCCCTCAAACGTCACGACGAAGTCGTGAGTTCAACCCAAAATGGTCGCTACATTTCCAAAAAGTACTTATGGGCCCGAAACGGAGACGTGTGCAAAAGTTACGCGCAATTCTTCGTACGCCGACTATCCAAGCATTCCAAATATAAAAGTGCTCATTCTTTCGAAAAATGGCAAAAATCCCTCAAACGTCATGACGAAGCCGTGAGTTCGACCCAAAACGGTCGGTACATTTCCAAAATGTACTTATAGGTCCAAAACGGACACCGTGTGCAAAAGTTACGTTTTATTCTTTGTACGCCGACTATCCAAGCATTCCAAATATAAAATTGCTCATTCTTTCAAAAAATGACCGAAATCCCTCAAACGTCACGACGAAGTCGTGAGTTCAACCCAAAACGGTCGCTGCATTTCGTAAAAGTACTTATGGGCCCAAAACGGACACCGTGTGCAAAAGTTACGCACAATTCTTCGTACGCCGACTATCCAAGAGTTCCAAATATAAAAGTGCTCATTCTTTCGAAAAATGGGCAAAATCCCTCTAACGTCATGACGAAGTCGTGAGTTCAACCCAAAACGGTCGCTACATTTCCAAAAAGTACTTATGGGCCCAAAATGGACATCGTGTGCAAAAGTTACGCTCTATTCTTCGTACGCCGACTATCCAAGCGTTCCAAATATAAAAGTGCTCATTCTTTCAAGAAATGGCCGAAATCCCACAAACGTCACGACGAAGTCATGAGTTCAACCCAAAACGTTCGCTCCATTTCCAAAAAGTACTTATGGGCCCAAAACGGACACCGTGTGCAAAAGTTATGCTCAATTCATTGTACGCCGACTATCCAAGCGTTCCAAATATTAAAGTGCTCATTCTTTCGAAAAATGGCCAAAATCCCTTCAACGTCACGACGAAGTCGTGAGTTCAACCCAAAACGGTCGGTACATTTCCAAAAAGTACTTATGGGCCCAAAACGGACACCGTGTGCAAAAGTTACGGTCAATTCTTCGTACGCCGACTATCCAAACGTTCCAAATATAAAAGTACTCATTCTTTCGAAAAATGGCTGAAATCCCTTCAACGTCACGACAAAGTCGTGAGTTCAACCCAAAACGGTCGGTACATTTCCAAAAAGTACTTATGGACCCAAAACGGACACCGTGTGCAAAAGTTACACTATATACTTCGTACGCCGACTATCCAAGCGTTCCAAATATTAAAGTGCTCATTCTTTCAAAAAATGGCCGAAATCCCTCAAACGTCACGACGAAGTCGTGAGTTCAACCCAAAACGGTCGCTACATTTCCAAAATGTACTTATGGGCCCCAAACGGGGACCGTGTGCAAAAGTTACTCGTAATTCTTCGTACGTCGACTATCCAAGCATTCCAAATATAAAAGTGCTCATTCTTACGAAAAATGGCGAAAATCCCTCAAACGTCATGACGAAGTCGTGAGTTCAACAGAAAACGGTCCTATATTTACAAAAAGTACTTATGGGCCCAAAACGGACACTGTGTGCAAAAGTTACGCTCAATTCATCGTACGCCGACTATCCAAGCGTTCCAAATATAAAAGTACTCATTCTTTCAAAAAATGGACGAAATCCCTCAAACGTCACGACGAAGTCGTGAGTTCAACCCAAAATGGTCGCTACATTTCCAAACAGTACTTATGGGCCCGAAACGGAGACCGTGTGCAAAAGTTACGCGCAATTCTTCGTACGCCGACTATCCAAGCATTCCAAATATAAAAGTGCTCATTCTTTCGAAAAATGGTGAAAATCCCTCAAAAGTCATGACGAAATCGTGAGTTCAACCCAAAACGGTCGGTACATTTCCAAAATGTACTTATTGGCCCAAAACGGACACCGTGTGCAAAAGTTACGTTTTATTCTTCGTATGCCGACTATCCAAGCATTCCAAATATAAAAGTGCTCATTCTTTCAAAAAATGACCGAAATCCCTCAAACGTCACGACGAAGTCGTGAGTTCAACCCAAAACGGTCGCTACATTTCGTAAAAGTACTTATGGGCCCAAAACGGACACCGGGTGCAAAAGTTACGATCAATCTTTCGTACGCCGACTATCCAAGCGTTCCAAATACAAAAGTGCTCATTCTTTCGAAAAATGGGCGAAATCCCTCAAACGTCACGACGAAGTCGTGAGTTCAACCCAAAACGGTCGGTACATTTCCAAAAATTACTTATGGGGCCAAAACGGACACCGTGTGCAAAAGTTACACTATATTCTTCGTACGCCGACTATCCAAGCGTTCCAAATATAAAAGTGCTCATTCTTTCAAAAAATGGCCGAAATCCCTCAAACGTCATGACGAAGTCGTGAGTTCAACCCAAAACGGTCGCTACATTTCCAAAAAGTACTTATGGGCCCCAAACGGGGACCGTGTGCAAAAGTTACTCGCAATTCTTCGTACGTCGACTATCCAAGCATTCCAAATATAAAAGTGCTCATTCTTTTGAAAAAGCACGAAAATCCCTCAAACGTCATGACGAAGTCGTGAGTTCAACACAAAACGGTCCTATATTTCCAAAAAGTACTTATGTGCCCAAAACGGACACTGTGTGCAAAAGTTACGCTCAATTCATCGTACGTCGACTATCCAAGCGTTCCAAATATAAAAGTGCTCATTCTTTCAAAAAATGGACGAAATCCCTCAAACGTCACGACGAATTCGTGAGTTCAACCCAAAATGGTCGCTACATTTCCAAACAGTACTTATGGGCCCGAAACGGAGACCGTGTGCAAAAGTTACGCGCAATTCATCGTACGCCGACTATCCAAGCATTCCAAATATAAAAGTGCTCATTCTTTCGAAAAATGGCGAAAATCCCTCAAACGTCATGACGAAATCGTGAGTTCAACCCAAAACGGTCGGTACATTTCCAAAATGTACTTATTGGCCCAAAACGGACACCGTGTGCAAAAGTTACGTTTTATTCTTCGTACGCTGACTATCCAAGCATTCCAAATATAAAAGTGCTCATTCTTTCAAAAAATGACCGAAATCCCTCAAACATCACGACGAAGTCGTGAGTTCAACCCAAAACGGTCGCTACATTTCGTAAAAGTAATTATGGGACCAAAACGGACACCGGGTGCAAAATTTACGCTCAATTCTTCGTACGCCGACTATCCAAGCGTTCCAAATACAAAAGTGCTCATTCTTTCGAAAAATGGGCGAAATCCCTCAAACGTCATGATGAAGTCGTGAGTTCAACCCAAAACGGTCGCTACATTTCCAAAAAGTACTTATGGGCCCAAAACGGTCACCGTGTGCAAAAGTTACGCTCTATTCTTCGTACGCCGACTATCCAAGCGTTCCAACTATAAAAGTGCTCATTCTTTCGAAAAATGGCCGAAATCCCACAAACGTCACGATGAAGTCATGAGTTCAACCCAAAACGTTCGCTCCATTTACAAAAAGTACTTATAGGCCCAAAACGAACACCGTGTGCAAAAGTTACGCTCAATTAATTGTACGCCGACTATCCAAGTGTTCCAAATATAAAAGTGTTCATTCTTTCGAAAAATGGCCAAAATCCCTTCAACGTCACGACGAAGTCGTGAGTTCAACCCAAAATGGTCAGTACATTTCCAAAAAGTACTTATGGGCCCAAAATTGACACTGTGTGCAAAAGTTACGCTCAATTCTTCGTACGCCGACTATCCAAGCGTTCCAAATATAAAAGTGCTCATTCTTTCGAAAAATGGCTTAAATCCCTTCAACGTCACGGCGAAGTCGTGAGTTCAACCCAAAACGGTCGATACATTTCCAAAAAGTACTTATGGACCCAAAACGGACACCGCGTGCAAAAGTTACACTATATACTTCGTACGTCGACTATCCAAGCGTTCCAAATATTAAAGTGCTCATTCTTTCAAAAAATGGCCGAAATCCCTCAAACGTCATGACGAAGTCGTGAGTTCAACCCAAAATGGTCGCTACATTTCCAAAAAGTACTTATGGGCCCGAAACGGAGACCGTGTGCAAAAGTTACTCGTAATTCTTCGTACGCCGACTATCCAAGCATTCCTAATATAAAAGTGCTCATTCTTTTGAAAAATGGCGAAAATCCCTCAAACGTCATGACGAAGTCGTGAGTTCAACCCAAAACTGTCCTACATTTCCAAAAAGTACATATGGGCCCTAAACGGACACTGTGTGCAAAAGTTACGCTCAATTCATCGTACGCCGACTATCCAAGCGTTCCAAATATAAAAGTACTCATTCTTTCAAAAAATGACCGAAATCCCTCAAACGTCATGACGAAGTCATGAGTTCAACCCAAAACGGTCTCTACATTTCCAAAAAGTACTTATGGGCCCGATACGGAGACTGTGTGCAAAAGTTACGCGCAATATTTCGTACGCCGACTATCCAAGCGTTCTAAATATAAAAGTGCTCATTCTTTTGAAAGTGGCGAAAAACCCTCAAACGTCATGACCAAGCTGTGAGTTCAACCCAAAACGGTCCAACATTTCCAAAAAGTACTTTTGGGCCCAAAACGGACACTGTGTGCAAAAGTTACGCTCAATTCATCGTACGCCGACTATCCAAGCGTTCCAAATATAAAAGTGCTCATTCTTTCGAAAAATGGCCGAATCCCTTCAAAGTCACGACGAAGTCGTGAGTTCAACCCAAAACGGTCGGTACATTTCCAAAAAGTACATATTGGCCCAAAACGGACACCGTGTGCAAAAGTTACGCTATATTATTCGTACGCCGACTATCCAAGCGTTCCAAATATAAAAGTGCTCATTCTTTCAAAAGATTACCGTAATCCCTCAAATGTCACGACGAAGTCATGAGTTCAACCCAAAACGGTCGCTACATTTCCCGAAAGTACTTATGGGCCCAAAACGGACACCGTGTGCAAAAGTTACGCTCAATTCTTCGTACGCCGACTATCCAAGCGTTCCAAATATAAAAGTGCCCATTCTTTCGAAAAATGGCTGAAATCCCTTCAACGTCACGACGAAGTCGTTAGTTCAACCCAAAACGGTCGGTACATTTCCAAAAAGTACTTATGGACCCAAAACGGACACCGAGTGCAAAAGTTACACTATATTCTTCGTACGTCGACTATCCAAGCGTTCCAAATATAAAAGTGCTCATTCTTTCAAAAAATGGCCGAAATCCCTCAAACGTCACGACGAAGTCGTGAGTTCAACCCAAAACGGTCGCTACACTTCCAAAAGTACATATGGGCCCAAAACAGACACCGTGTGCAAAAGTTACGCTCTATTCTTCGTACGCCGACTATCCAAGCGTTCCAAATATAAAAGTACTCATTCTTTCAAAAAATGACCGAAATCCCTCAAACGTCATGACGAAGTCATGAGTTCAACCCAAAACGGTCGCTACATTTCCAAAAAGTACTTATGGGCCCGAAACGGAGACTGTGTACAAAAGTTACGCGCAATTCTTTGTACGCCGACTATCCAAGCATTCCAAATATAAAAGTGCTCATTCTTTCGAAAAATGGCCGAAATCCCTCAAACGTCACGACGAAGTCGTGAGTTCAACCCAAAACGGTCGCTACACTTCCAAAAGTACATATGGGCCCAAAACAGACACCGTGTACAAAAGTTACGCTCTATTCTTCGTACGCCGACTATCCAAGCGTTCCAAATATAAAAGTGCTCATTCTTTCAAAAAATGACCGAAATCCCTCAAACGTCATGACGAAGTCATGAGTTCAACCCGAAACGGTCGCTACATTTCCAAAAAGTACTTATGGGCCCGAAACGGAGACTGTGTGCAAAAGTTACGCGCAATTCTTCGTACGCCGACTATCCAAGCATTCCAAATATAAAAGTGCTCATTCTTTTGAAAAGTGGCGAAAAACCCCCAAACATCATGACGAAGTCGTGAGTTCAACCCAAAACGGTCCAACATTTCCAAAAAGTACTTATGGGCCCAAAACGGACACTGTGTGCAAAAGTTACGCTAAATTCATCGTCCGCCTACTATCCAAGCGTTCCAAATATAAAAGTGCTCATTCTTTCGAAAAATGGCCGAATCCCTTCAAAGTCACGACGAAGTCGTGAGTTCAACCCAAAACGATCGGTACATTTCCAAAAAGTACATATTGGCCCAAAACGGACACCGTGTGCAAAAGTTACGCTATATTATTCGTACGCCGACTATCCAAGCGTTCCAAATATAAAAGTGCTCATTCTTTCAAAAAATTACCGTAATCCCTCAAACGTCACGACGAAGTCATGAGTTCAACCCAAAACGGTCGCTACATTTCCCGAAAGTACTTATGGGCCCAAAACGGACACCGTGTGCAAAAGTTACGCTCAATTCTTCGTACGCCGACTATCCAAGCGTTCCAAATATAAAAGTGCCCATTCTTTCGAAAAATGGCCGAAATCCCTTCAACGTCACGACGAAGTCGTTAGTTCAACCCAAAACGGTCGGTACATTTCCAAAAAGTACTTATGGACCCAAAACGGACACCGAGTGCAAAAGTTACACTATATTCTTCGTACGCCGACTATCCAAGCGTTCCAAATATAAAAGTGCTCATTCTTTCGAAAAATGGCCGAAATCCCTCAAACGTCACGACGAAGTCGTGAGTTCAACCCAAAACGGTCGCTACACTTCCAAAAGTACATATGGGCCCAAAACAGACACCGTGTGCAAAAGTTACGCTCTATTCTTCGTACGCCGACTATCCAAGGGTTCCAAATATAAAAGTGCTCATTCTTTCAAAAAATGACCGAAATCCCTCAAACGTCATGACGAAGTCATGAGTTCAACCCAAAACGGTCGCTACATTTCCAAAAAGTACTTATGGGCCCGAAACGGAGACTGTGTGCAAAAGTTACGCGCAATTCTTCGTACGCCGACTATCCAAGCATTCCAAATATAAAAGTGCTCATTCTTTTGAAAAGTGGCGAAAAACCCTCAAACATCATGACGAAGTCGTGAGTTCAACCCAAAACGGTCCAACATTTCCAAAAAGTACTTATGGGCCCAAAACGGACACTGTGTGCAAAAGTTACGCTCAATTCATCGTCCGCCTACTATCCAAGCGTTCCAAATATAAAAGTGCTCATTCTTTCAAAAAATGGCCGAATCCCTTCAAAGTCACGAAGAAGTCGTGAGTTCAACCCAAAACGGTCGGTACATTTCCAAAAAGTACATATTGGCCCAAAACGGACACCGTGTGCAAAAGTTACGCTATATTATTCGTACGCCGACTATCCAAGCGTTCCAAATATAAAAGTGCTCATTCTTTCAAAAAATTACCGTAATCCCTCAAACGTCACGACGAAGTCATGAGTTCAACCCAAAACGGTCGCTACATTTCCCGAAAGTACTTTTGGGCCCAAAACGGACACCGTGTGCAAAAGTTACGCTCAATTCTTCGTACGTCTACTATCCAAGCGTTCCAAATATAAAAGTGCCCATTCTTTCGAAAAATGGCTGAAATCCCTTCAACGTCATGACGAAGTCGTTAGTTCAACCCAAAACGGTCGGTACATTTCCAAAAAGTACTTATGGACCCAAAACGGACACCGTGTGCAAAAGTTACACTATATTCTTCGTACGCCAACTATCCAAGCTTTCCAAATATAAAAGTGCTCATTCTTTCAAAAAATGGCCAAAATCCCTCAAACGTCACGACGAAGTCGTGAGTTCAACCCAAAAAGGTCGCTACACTTCCAAAAGTACATATGGGCCCAAAACAGACACCGTGTGCAAAAGTTACAATCTATTCTTCGTACGCCGACTATCCAAGCGTTCCAAATATAAAAGTACTCATTCTTTCAAAAAATGGCCGAAATCCCATGAACGTCACGACGAAGTCGTGAGTTCAACACAAAACGGTCGCAACATTTCCAAACAGTACTTATTGGCCCAAAACGGACACCGTGTGCAAAAGTTACGCTATATTCTTCGTACGCAGACTATCCAAGCGTTCCAAATATAAAAGTGCTCATTCTTTCAAAAAATGACCGAAATCCCTCAAACGTCATGAAGAAGTCGTGAGTTCAACCCAAAACGGTCGCTACATTTCCCAAAAGTACTTATGGGCCCAAAACGGACACCGTGTGCAAAATTTTCGCTCAATTCTTCGTATGCCGACTATCCAAGCTTTCCAAATATAAAAGTGCTCATTCTTTCGAAAAATGGCTGAAATCCCTCAAACGTCACGACGAAGTCGTGAGTTCAACCCACAACGGTCGCTACATTTCCGAAAATTACTTATGGGCCCAAAACGGACACCGTGTGCAAAAGTTATGCTCTATTTTTCGTAGGCCGACTATCCTAGCGTTCTAAATATAAAAGTGCTAATTCTTTCGAAAAATGGCCGAAATCCCTCAAACGTCACGGCGATGTCGTGAGTTCAACCCAAAACGGTTGCTACGTTTCCGAAAAGTACTTATGAGCCCAAAACGGACACCGTGTGCAAAAGTTACGTTCAATTCATCGTACACCGACTATCCAAGCGTTCCAAATATAAAAGTACTCATTCTTTCGAAAAATGGCCGAAATCCCTCAAACGTCACGACGAAGTCGTGAGTTCAACCCAAAACGGTCGCTACATTTCCAAAAAGTACTTAGGGGCCCAAAACGGACACCGTGTGCAAAAGTTACGCTCTATTCTTCGTAAGCCGACTATCCTAGCGTTCCAAATATAAAAGTGCTCATTCTTTCAAAAAATGGCCGAAATCCCTCAAACGTCACGACGAAGTCGTGAGTTCAACCCAAAACGGTCGCTACATTTCCGAAAATTACTTATGGGCCCAAAACGGACACCGTGTGCAAAAGTTATGCTCTATTCTTCGTACGCCGACTATCCTAGCGTTCTAAATATAAAAGTGCTAATTCTTTCGAAAAATGGCCAAAATCCATCAAACGTCACGGCGAAGTCGTGAGTTCAACCCAAAACGGTTGCTACGTTTTCGAAAAGTACTTATGAGCCCAAAACGGACACCGTGTGCAAAAGTTACGTTCAATTCATCGTACACCGACTATCCAAGCGTTCCAAATATAAAAGTGCTCATTCTTTCGAAAAATGGCCGAAATCCCTCAAACGTCACGACGAAGTCGTGAGTTCAACCCAAAACGGTCGCTACATTTCCAAAAAGTACTTAGGGGCCCAAAACGGACACCGTGTGCAAAAGTTACGCTCTATTCTTCGTACGCCGACTATCCTAGCGTTCCAAATATAAAAGTGCTAATTCTTTCGAAAAATGGCCGAAATCCCTCAAACGTCACGGCGAAGTCATGAGTTCAACCCAAACCGGTTGGTACGTTTCCGAAAAGTACTTATGGGCCCAAAACGGACACCGTGTGCAAAAGTTACGTTCAATTCTTCGTACGCCGACTATCCAAGCGTTCCAAATATAAAAGTGCTCATTCTTTCGAAAAATGGCCGAAATCGCTCAAACGTCACGACGAAGTCGTGAGTTCAACCCAAAAACACTATATTCTTCGTACGCCGACTATCCAAGCGTTCCAAATATAAAAGTGCTCATTCTTTCGAAAAATGGCCGAAATCGCTCAAACGTCACGACGAAGTCGTGGGTTCAACCCAAAACGGTCGCTATACTTCCAAAAAGTACTTATGGGCCCAAAACGGACACCGTGTGCAAAAGTTACGCTCTATTCTTCGTACGCCGACTATCCAAACGTTCCAAATATAAAAGTGCTCATTCTTTCGAAAAATGGCCAAAATCCCACAAACGTCACGACGAAGTCGTGAGTTCAACCCATAACGGTCGCTACATTTCCAAAAAGTACTTATGGGCCCAAAACGAACACCGTCTGCAAAAGTTACGCTCAATTCATCGTACGCCGACTATCCAAGCGTTCCAAATGTAAAAGTGCTCATTCTTTTGAAAAATGGCCGAAATCCCTCGAACGTCACGACGAAGTCGTGAGTTCCAAAACGGACACCGTGTGCAAAAGTTACGCTCAATTCATCGTACGCCGACTATCCAAGCGTTCCAAATATAAAAGTGCTCATTCTTTTGAAAAATGGCCGAAATCCCTTCAACGTCACGACGAAGTCGTGAGTTCAACCCAAAACGATCGGTACATTTCCAAAAAGTACTCATGGGCCCAAAATGGACACCGTGTGCAAAAGTTACCCTATATTCTTCGGACGCCGACTATCCAAGCGTTCGAAATATAAAAGTGCTCATTCTTTCATAAAATGGCCGAAATCCCTCAAACGTCGCGACGAAGTCGTGAGTTCAACCCAAAACGGTCGCTACATTTCCAGAAAGTACTTATGGGCCTGAAACGGAGACCGTGTATAAAAGTTACGCGCAATTCATCGTACGCCGACTATCCAAGCATTCCAAATATAAAAGTGCTCATTCATTCGAAAAATTGCCGAAATCCCTTCAACGTCACGATGAAGTCATGAGTTCAACCCAAAACGGTCGGTACATTTCCAAACAGTACTTATTGGCCCAAAACGGACACCGTGTGCAAAAGTTACGCTATATTCATCGTACGCCGACTATCCAAGCGTTCCAAATATAAAAGTGCTCATTCTTTCAAAAAATGACCGAAATCCCTCAAACGTCACGAAGAAGTTGTGAGTTCAACCCAAAACGGTCGCTACATTTCCCAAAAGTACTTATGGGCCTAAAATGGGCACCGTGTGCAAAAGTTACGCTCAATTCTTCGTATGCCGCCTATCCAAGCATTCCAAATATAAAAGTGCTCATTCTTTCGAAAAATGGCCGAAATACCTAAAACGTCACGACGAAGTCGTGAGTTCAACCCAAAACGGTCGCTACATTTCCGAAAATTACTTATGGGCCCAAAACGGACACCGTGTGCAAAAGTTACGCTCTATTCTTCGTACGCCGACTATCCTAGCGTTCCAAATATAAAAGTGCTCATTCTTTCGAAAAATGGCCGAAATTCCACAAACGTCACGACGAAGTCGTGAGTTCAACCCAAAACGGTCGCTACATTTCCAAAAAGTACTTATGGGCCCAAAACGAACACCGTGTGCAAAAGTTACGCTCAATTCATCGTACGCCGACTATCCAAGCGTTCCAAATATAAAAGTGCTCATTCTTTTGAAAAATGGCCGAAATCCCTCGAACGTCACGATGAAGTCGTGAGTTCAATCCAAAACGGTCGTAATATTTTCGAAAAGTACTTATGGGCCAAAAACAGGCACCGTGTGCAAAAGTTACGCTTTATTCTTCGTACGTCGACTATCCAAGCGTTCCAAATATAAAAGTGCTCATTCTTTGGAAAAAAGGCCGAAATCCCTCAAACGTCACGACGAAGTCGTGAGTTCAACCCAAAACGGTCGCCACATTTCCAAAAAGTACTTATGGGCCCAAAACGGACACCGTGTGCAAAAGTTACACTATATTCTTCGGACGCCGACTATCCAAGCGTTCCAAATATAAAAGTGCTCATTCTTTCGAAAAATGGCCGAAATCCCTCAAACGTCACGACGAAGTCGTGAGTTCAACCCAAAACGGTTGCTACGTTTCCGAAAAGTACTTATGGGCCCAAAACGAACACCGTCTGCAAAAGTTACGCTCAATTCATCGTACGCCGACTATCCAAGCGTTCCAAATATAAAAGTGCTCATTCTTTTGAAAAATGGCCGTAATCCCTTCAACGTCACGACGAAGTCGTGAGTTCAACCCAAAACGGTCGGTACATTTCCAAAAAGTACTCATGGGCCCAAAACGGACACCGTGTGCAAAAGTTACACTATATTCTTCGGACGCCGACTATCCAAGCGTTCCAAATATAAAAGTGCTCATTCTTTCATAAAATGGCCGAAATCCCTCAAACGTCGCGACGAAGTCGTGAGTTCAATCCAAAACGGTCGCTACATTTCCAGAAAGTACTTATGGGCCTGAAACGGAGACCGTGTGCAAAAGTTACGCGCAATTCATCGTACGCCGACTATCCAAGCATTCCAAATATAAAAGTGCTCATTCATTCGAAAAATTGCCGAAATCCCTTCAACGTCACGATGAAGTCATGAGTTCAACCCAAAACGGTCGGTACATTTCCAAACAGTACATATTGGCCCAAAACGGACACCGTGTGCAAAAGTTACGCTATATTCTTCGTACGCCGACTATCCAAGCGTTCAAAATATAAAAGTGCTCATTCTTTCAAAAAATGACCGAAATCCCTCAAACGTCACGAAGAAGTCGTGAGTTCAACCCAAAACGGTCGCTACATTTACCAAAAGTACTTATGGGCCCAAAATGGGCACCGTGTGCAAAAGTTACGCTCAATTCTTCGTATGCCGCCTATCCAAGCGTTCCAAATATAAAAGTGCTCATTCTTTCGAAAAATGGCCGAAATCCCTCAAACGTCACGACGAAGTCGTGAGTTCAACCCAAAACGGTCGCTACATTTCCGAAAATTACTTATGGGCCCAAAACGGACACCGTGTGCAAAAGTTACGCTCTATTCTTCGTACGCCGACTATCCTAGCGTTCCAAATATAAAAGTGCTCATTCTTTCAAAAAATGGCCGAAATTCCACAAACGTCACGACGAAGTCGTGAGTTCAACCCAAAACGGTCGCTACATTTCCAAAAAGTTATTATGGGCCCAAAACGAACACCGTGTGCAAAAGTTACGCTCAATTCATCGTATGCCGACTATCCAAGCGTTCCAAATATAAAAGTGCTCATTCTTTTGAAAAATGGCCGAAATCCCTCGAACGTCACGACGAAGTCGTGAGTTCAATCCAAAATGGTCGTAACATTTTCGAAAAGTACTTATGGGCCCAAAACAGGCACCGTGTGCAAAAGTTACGCTCTATTCTTCGTACGTCGACTATCCAAGCGTTCCAAATATAAAAGTGCTCATTCTTTGGAAAAAAGGCAGAAATCCCTCAAAGGTCACGACGAAGTCGTGAGTTCAACCCAAAACGGTCGCCACATTTCCAAAAAGTACTTATGGGCCCAAAACGGACACCGTGTGCAAAAGTTACGCTCTATACTTCATACGTCGACTATCCAAGCGTTCCAAATATAAAAGTGCTCATTCTTTCGAAAAATGGCCGAAATCCCTCAAACGTCACGACGAAGTCGTGAGTTCAACCCAAAACAGTTGCTACGTTTCCGAAAAGTACTTATGGGCCCAAAATGGACACCGTGTGCAAAGGTTACGCTCAATTCTTCGTACGCCGACTATCCAAGCGTTCCAAATATAAAAGTGCTCATTCTTTCGAAAAATGGCCGAAATCCCTCGAAAGTCACGACGAAGTCGTGGTTTCAATCCAAAACGGTCGCCACATTTCCAAAAAGTACATATAGGCCCAAAACGGACACCGTGTGCAAAGGTTACGCTCAATTCTTCGTACGCCGACTATCCAAGCGTTCCAAATATAAAAGTGCTCACTCTTTCGAAAAATGGCCGAAACCCTCGATCGTCACAACGAGGTCATGAGGTCAATCCAAAACGGTCGCTACATTTCCAAAATGTAATTATGGGCCCAAAACGGACACCGTGTGCAAAAGTTACGCTCTATTCTTCGTACGCCGACTATCATAGCGTTCCAAATATAAAAGTGCTCATTCTTTCGAAAAATGGACGAAATCCCTCAAACGTCACGTCGATGTCGTAAGTTCAACCCAAAACGGTCGCTACATTTCCGAAAATTACTTATGGGCCCAAAATGAACACCGTGTGCAAAAGTTACGCTCTATTCTTCGTACGCCGACTATCCTAGCGTTCCAAATATAAAAGTGCTCATTCTTTTGAAAAATGGCCGAAATCCCACAAACGTCACGACGAAGTCGTGAGTTCAACCCAAAACGGTCGCTACATTTCCAAAAAGTACTTATGGGCCCAAAACGAACACCGTGTGCAAAAGTTACGCTCAATTCATCGTACGCCGACTATCCAAGCGTTCCAAATATAAAAGTGCTCATTCTTTCGAAAAATGGCCGAAATCCCTCAAACGTCACGACGAAGTCGTGAGTTCAACCCAAAACGGTTGCTACGTTTCCGAAAAGTACTTATGGGCCCAAAATGGACACCGTGTGCAAAAGTTACGTACATTTCTTCGTACGCCGACTATCCAAGCGTTCCAAATATAAAAGTGCTCATTCTTTCGAAAAATGGCCGAAATCCCACAAACGTCACGATGAAGTCGAGAGTTCAACGCAAAACGGTCGCTACATTTCCAAAAAGTACTTATGGGCCAAAAACGGACACCATGTGCAAAAGTTACGCTCAATTCATCGTACGCCGACTATCCAAGCGTTCCAAATATAAAAGTGCTCATTCTTTCAAAAATTGGCCGAAATCCCCCAAACGTCACGACAAAGTCGTGTGTTCAACCCGAAACGGTCGCTACATTTCCAAAAAGAACTTATGGGCCCAAAATGGACACCGTGTGCAAAGGTTACGGTCAATTCTTCGTACGCCGTCTATCCAAGCGTTCCAAATATAAAAGTGCTCATTCTTTCAAAAAATGGCCGAAATCCCTCAAAAGTCACGAAGAAGTCGTGGGTTCAATCCAAAATGGTCGCTACATTTCCAAAAAGTACTTATGGGCCCAAAACGGACACCGTGTGCAAAGGTTACGCTCAATTCTTCGTACGCCGACTATCCAAGCGTTCCAAATATAAAAGTGCTCATTCTTTCAAAAAATGGCCGAAACCCTCGATCGTCACGACGAGGTCATGAGTTCAATCCAAAACGGTCGCTACATTTCCAAAATGTAATTATGGACCCAAAACAGACACCGTATGCAAAAGTTACGCTCTATTCTTCGTACGCAGACTATCCAAGCGTTCCAAATATAAAAGTGCTCATTCCTTCAAAAGATGGCCGAAATCCCTCAATCGTCATGACGAAGTCGTGAGTTCAACTCAAAATGGTCGCTACATTTCGAAAAAGTACTTATGGGCCCAAAACGAACACCGTGTGCAAAAGTTACGCTCTATTCTTCGTACGCCAACTATCCAAGCGTTCCAAATATAAAAGTGCTCATTCTTTCAAAATATGGAAGAAATCCCTCAAACGTCACGACAAAGTCGTGAGTTCAGCCCAAAACGGTCGCTACATTTCCAAAAAGTACTTATGGGCCCAAAACGGACACCGTGTGCAAAAGTTATGCTCTATTCTTCGTACGCGGACTGTCCGAGCGTTCCAAATATAAAAGTGCTCATTCTTTCGAAAAATGGCCGAAATCCCTCAAACGTCCCGACGAAGTCATGAGTTCAACCCAAAACGGTCGCTACATTTCGAAAAATTACTTATGGGCCCAAAACGGACACCGTGTGCAAAAGGTACGCTCTATTCTTCGTACGCGGTCTATCCAAGCGTTCCAAATATAAAAGTGCTCATTCTGTCGAAAAATGGCCGAAATCCCTCGAACGTCACGACGAAGTCGTGAGTTCAATCCAAAACGGTCGTAACATTTCCAAAAAGTACTTATGGGCCCAAAATGGAGACTGTGTGCAAAAGTTACGCTCAATTCATTGTACGCTGACTATCGAAGCGTTCCAAATATAAAAGTGCTCATTCTTTCAAAAAATGGCCGAAATCCCTTCAACGTCATGACCAAGTCGTGAGTTCAACCCAAAACGGTCGCTACATTTCCAAAAAGTACTTATGGGCCCAAAATGGACACCGTGTGCAAAAGTTATGCTCAATTCTTCGTACGCCAACTATCCAAGCGTTCCAGATATAAAAGTGCTCATTCTTTCGAAAAATGGCCGAAATCCCTCGAACGTCACGATGAAGTCGTGAGTTCAACCCAAAACGGCCGCTACATTTCGAAAAAGTACTTATGGGCCGAAAATGAACACCGCGTGCAAAAGTTAAGATCTATTCTTCGTACGCCGACCATCCAAGCGTTCCAAATATAAATGTGCTCATTCTTTCGAAAAATGGCCGAAATCCCTCGAACGTCACGATGAAGTCATAAGTTCAACCCAAAATGGTCGCTACATTTCCAAAAATTACTTATGGGCCCAAAACGGACACCGTGTGCAAAAGTTATGTTCAATTCTTCGTACGCCGACTATCCAAGCGTTCCAAATATAAAAGTGCTCATTCTTTTGAAAAATGGCTGAAATTCCTCAAACGTCACGACAAAGTCATGAGTTCAACCCAAAACGGTCGCTACATTTCCAAAAAGTACTTATGGGCCCAACACGGACACCGTGTGCAAAAGTTACGCTCAATTCTTCGTACGCCGACTATCCAAGCGTTCCAAATATAAAAGAGCTCATTCTTTTGAAAAATGGCCGAAATCCCTCGAACGTCACGACAAACTCGTGAGTTCAACCTAAAACGGTCGCTACATTTCCAAAAAGTACTTATGGTCCCAAAGCGGACACCGTGTGCAAAAGTTACGCTCAATACTTCGTACGCCGACTATCCAAGCGTTCCAAATATAAAAGTGATCATTCTTTCGAAAAATGGCTGAAATCCCTAAAACGTCTCGACGAAGTCGTGAGTTAAACCCAAAACGGTCGCTACATTTCCAAAAACTAGTTATGGGCCCAGAACGGACACCGCGTACAAAAGTTACGCTCAATTCTTCGTACGCCGACTATCCAAGCGTTCCAAATATAAAAGTGCTCATTCTTTCGAAAGATGGCCGAAATTCCTCAAACATCACGACAAAGTCGTGAGTTCAGCCCAAAATGGCCGCTACATTTCGAAAAAGTACTTATGGGCCCAAAACGAACACCGCGTGCAAAAGTTAAGATCTATTCTTCGTACGCCGACCATCCAAGCGTTCCAAATATAAATGTGCTCATTCTTTCAAAAAATGGCCGAAATCCCTCGAACGTCACGTTGAAGTCATAAGTTCAACCCAAAATGGTCGCTACATTTCCAAAAAGTACTTATGGGCCCAAAACGGACACCGCGTGCAAAATTTACGCTCAATTCTTCGTACGCCGACTATCCAAGCGTTCCAAATATAAAAGTGCTCATTCCTTTGAATAATGGCCGAAATTCCTCAAACGTCACGATGAAGTCATGAGTTCAACCCAAAACGGTCGCTACATTTCCAAAAAGTACTTATGGGCCAAAAACGGACACCGTATGCAAAAGTTACGCTCTATTCTTCGTACGCCGACTATCCAAGAATTCCAAATATTAAAGTTCTCATTCTTTGGAAAAATTGCCGAAATCCCTCGAACGTCACGACGAAGTCGTGAGTTCAACCCAAAACGGTCGCTACATTTCCAAAAAGTAATTATGGACCCAAAACGGACACCGTGTGCAAAAGTTCCGCTCAATTCTTCGTACGCCGACTATCAAAGCATTCCAAATATAAAAGTGCTCATTCTTTCGAGAAATGGCTGAAATCCCTCAAACATCTCGACAAACTCGTGAGTTCAACCCAAAACGGTCGTAACATTTCCAAAAATTACTTATGGGCCTAAAACGGGCACCGTGTGCAAAAGTTACGCTCTATTCTTCGTACGCCGACTATCCAACCGTTCAAAATATAAAAGTGCTCATTCATTCGAAAAATGGCCGAAATCCCTCAAATGTCACGACGAAGTAGTGAGTTCAACCCAAAACAGTCGCCACATTTCCAAAAAGTACTTATGGGACCAAAACGGACACCGTGTGCAAAAGTTACGCTCCATTCTTCATACGCCGACTATCCAAGAGTTCCAAATATAAAAGTGCTCATTCTTTTGAAATATGGCTGAAATCCCTCAAACGTCACGACGAAGTCGTGAGTTCAACTCAAAACGGTCGCTACATTTCCAAAAAGTACTTATGGGCCGAAAACGGACACCGTGTGCAAAAGTTATGCTCAATTCTTCGCACGCCGAATATCCAAGCGTTCCAAATATAAAAGTGCGCATTCTTTCGAAAAATGGCCAAAATCCCTCAAACGTCACGACGAAGTCGTGAGTTCAACTCAAAACGGTCGCTACATTTCCAAAAAGTACTTATGGGCCGAAAACGGACACCGTGTGCAAAAGTTATGCTCAATTCTTCGCACGCCGAATATCCAAGCGTTCCAAATATAAAAGTGCGCATTCTTTCGAAAAATGGCCAAAATCCCTCAAACGTCACGACGAAGTCGTGAGTTCAACTCAAAACGGTCGCTACATTTCCAAAAAGTACTTATGGGCCCAAAACGGACACCGCGTGCAAAAGTTAAGATCTATTCTTCGTACGCCGACCATCCAAGCGTTTCAAATATAAATGTGCTCATTCTTTCGAAAAATGGCCGAAATCCCTCGAACGTCACGACGAAGTCGTGAGTTCAACTCAAAACGGTCGCTACATTTCCAAAAAGTAATTATGGACCCAAAATGGACACCGTGTGCAAAAGTTCCGCTCAATTCTTCGTACGCCGACTATCAAAGCGTTCCAAATATAAAAGTGCTCATTCTTTCAAGAAATGGCCGAAATCCCTCAAACATCTCGATAAACTCGTGAGTCCAACCCGAAACGGTCACTACATTTCCAAAAAGTACTTATGGGCCCGAAACGGACACCGTGTGCAATAGTTAAGCTCTATTCTTCGTACGTTGACTATCGAAGCGTTCCAAATATAAAAGTGCTCATTCTTTTGAAAAATGGCCGAAATCCCTCGAACGTCACGACGAAGCTGTGAGTTCAATCCAAATCGGTCGCTACATTTCCAAAAAGTACTTATGGGCCTAAAACGGACACCGTGTGCAAAAGTTACGCTCAATTCTTCGTACGCCGACTATCCAAGCGTTCCAAATATAAAAGTGCTCTTTCTTTCGAAAAATGGCCGAAATCCCTCGAACGTCACGACGAAGCTGTGAGTTCAATCCAAATCGGTCGCTACATTTCCAAAAAGTACTTATGGGCCCAAAATGGACACCGTGTGCAAAAGTTACGCTCAATTCTTCGTACGCCGACTATCCAAGCGTTCCAAATATAAAAGTGCTCTTTCTTTCGAAAAATGGCCGAAATCCCTCGAACGTCACGACGAAGCTGTGAGTTCAATCCAAATCGGTCGCTACATTTCCAAAAAGTACTTATGGTCCCAAAACGGACACCGTGTGCAAAAGTTACGCTCTATTCTTCGTACGCCGACTATCCAAGCGTTCCAAATATTAAAGTGCTCATTCTTTCGAGAAATGGCTGAAATCCCTCAAACATCTCGACAAACTCGTGAGTTCAACCCAAAACGGTCGCAACATTTCCAAAAATTACTTATGGGCCCAAAATGGGCACCGTGTGCAAAAGTTACGCTCTATTCTTCGTACGCCGACTATCCAACCGTTCCAAATATAAAAGTGCTCATTCATTCAAAAAATGGCCGAAATCCCTCAAATGTCACGACGAAGTAGTGAGTTCAACCCAAAACGGTCGCCACATTTCCAAAAAGTACTTA
>NW_019260528.1:0-1039 GCF_002742605.1 Olea europaea var. sylvestris
ACCCTTCTATTTTGCCACACCATGGTACATGTGTGCTCATCTACAAATGTGTTAATTCTAAGACTCTTGTCGGGTTGTTGGTATGCATACAAAACCCAAGGACAATTATCTTGACACCGAACTCTCAACTGTGTCCTCATATATTTCACGTATCTCAGTTGCCTGGAATTTTTGACTGAGTATTGAACTACTACATTCCTTAGAATCTTGACGTTGTCGAATTTCATCCCTGGCAGAAATGAATTAAACCAGAATGCATTATCATCCAAATGAATAACCAGAAATGAATTACACAAAATAGTGGACATTACCTAGCTTGAACTGTGGATCTTCCATATCAGTTGCAGGGTTAAACCAGCACACATTCTTCCTTCTGGCAGATGATCCCTCAGCCTCGGTATCACTGGGTAAGCTTCTAAGCTCACCGGAGTCTTCGTATTCTGTTCCAGATTCTTCCCCAGTAGCTGCCTCCCCTTCCTGCACATCCCTTACACCTTCCTGCTCACCACTTGCACCAATGTCAAAACTTTCACTCAACCTGAAATATGTGTTTTCATCATTATCCTCCACAGTAATATTTTCTTCCTGCTCGTACTCCGAGTCAGTGAATTCCTCTCCCAAAATACCCTCCTCATATTCATCATCCAGCTTAGGACCTTTACCAAATTCCACATCAGTTTCAGCAGCCTGCACCTCTGGTTCGGCATCATGCAACTCATGTTCAGCAGCTTGCGCCTTTTGTTCAGCAACATGCAACTCCTACTGAGCCTGCTGCTGTGGTCCAAAAGCATGCACATCAATTTCAGCAGGCTGCACCTCTGCTTCGACATCATGTTCAGCAGCCTGCGCCTCTTGTTCAGCAGCATGCAGCTCCTGCTGAGCCTGCTGCTGTGGTTCAGCATCATGCAACTCATGTTCAGACCTCAAATGTAGTTCAACATCATGTGGTTTCTCTGGTTTAGCAGCATGCACTTCTGATTCATGTGAGTCTACTTCAGCCCCTATAAAATCAACCTCTGTATACTCATGCTCTGTTCCA
>NW_019260529.1:0-1039 GCF_002742605.1 Olea europaea var. sylvestris
CGACGGTGTCGGAATGGGCAGAAATTTTGCTGGTTGACTGGAAACAAAAATCGCGCCGGGGGCAATTTCGCCTTTTTTCGCGAAGGTGTCGGAATGGGATATAATTTGATAGGTCGATCGGAAACAAAAATCGCGCCAAGGGCAATTTCGACATTTTTCGCGACGGTGTCGGAATGGGCTGAAATTTGGCTGGTTGATCGGAAACAAAAATCGCGCCGGGGGCAATTTCGTCAATTTTCGCGACGGTGTCGAAATGGGCTAAAATTTGACTGGTTGATCGGAAACAAAAATCAAGCCAGGGGCAATTTCGTCATTTTTCCCGACGGTGTCGGAATGGGCTGAAATTTGACTGGTTGATCGGAAACAAAAATCAAGCCAGGGGCAATTTCGTCATTTTTCCCGACGGTGTCGGAATGGGCTGAAATTTGACTGGTTGATCGGAAACAAAAATCAAGCCAGGGGCAATTTCGTCATTTTTCCCGACGGTGTCGGAATGGGCTGAAATTTGACTGGTTGATCGGAAACAAAAATCAAGCCAGGGGCAATTTCGTCATTTTTCCCGACGGTGTCGGAATGGGCTGAAATTTGACTGGTTGATCGGAAACAAAAATCAAGCCAGGGGCAATTTCGTCATTTTTCGCGACGGTGTCGGAATGGGCAGAAATTTGGCTGGTTGACTGGAAACAAAAATCGCGCCGGGGGCAATATCGCCTTTTTTCGCGACGGTGTCGGGATGGGCTAAAATTTGACAGGTTAATCGGAAACAAAAATCGTACCTGGAGCAATTTCATCATTTTTCGCGACGATGACGAAATTGGCTAAAATTTGACAGGTTGATCGGAAACAAAAATCAAGCCAGGGGCAATTTCGTCATTTTTCACGACGGTGTCGGAATGGGAAATTGGACAGGTTGATCTAAAAAGGAAACCGCGCCTGGGGTAATTTCGTCATTTTTAGTGACGGTGTCGGAATGGGCTCAAATTTGACAGGTTGATCGGATACAAAAATCGCGCCAGGGTCAATTTCGTCATTTTTTGCG
>NW_019260530.1:0-1039 GCF_002742605.1 Olea europaea var. sylvestris
ATGGACACCGTGTGCATAAGTTACGCTAAATTCTTCGAACGTCGACAATCCAAGCTCTCCAAATATGCAAGTGCTCATTCTTTAAAAAAATGGCTGAAATCACTCACACGTCACGATGAAGTGGTGAATTCAATCCAAAACGGTCGCTACATTTCCAAAAAGTTCTTATGGGCCCAAAACGGACACCGTGTGCATAAGTTATGCTAAATTCTTCGAACGTCGACAATCCAAGCTCTCCAAATATGCAAGTGCTCATTCTTTCGAAAAAAGGCCGAAAGCACTCATACATTACGATGAAGTTGTGAGTTCAATCCAAAACGGTCGCTCCAATTCCAAAAAGTACTTATGGGCCGAAAACGGACACCTTGTGCAAAAGTTACGCTAAATTCTTCATTCGCCGACTCTCCAAGCGTTTCCAATATGCAAGTGCCCACTCATTTGAAAAATGGCCAAAATCCCTCATACGTCACGACGAAGTGGTGAGTTCAATTCAAATTGGTCGCTACATTTCCAAAAAGTTCTTATGGGCCCAAAACGGACACCGTGTGCAGAAGTTACGCTAAATTTTTCATACGCCGACAATTCAAGCGTTCCAAATAAGCAAGTGCTCATTCTTTCGAAAAATGGCCGAAATCCCTCATACGTCATGATGAAGTTGTGAGTTCAATCCAAAACGGTCGCTACTTTTCCAAAAAGTTCTTATGGGCCCAAAACGGACACCGTGTGCATAAGTTACGCTCAATTTTTCGAACGCCGACAATCCAAGCGCTCCAAATATGCAAGTGCTCATTCCTTTGAAAAATGGGTGAAATCCCTCATACAGCACGACGAAGTGGTTAGTTCAATCCAAAATGGTCGCTACATTTTCAAAAAGTACTTATCGGCCGAAAACGGACACCGTGTGCAAAAGTTACGCTAAATTTTTCATACGCCGACAATTCAAGCGTTCCAAATAAGCAAGTGCTCATTCTTTCGAAAAATGGCCGAAATCCCTCATACGTCATGATGAAGTTGTGAGTTCAATCCAAAACGGTCGCTA
>NW_019260531.1:0-1039 GCF_002742605.1 Olea europaea var. sylvestris
CACAATTATGAAATAGTGTATGAACATTTAATTATTAAGGGTATGGATCCTACATACACTGATTGGGTATTTCATGGAGAAATACCAAGTAAATCAAATTTGATCGACGTAGAAATGCCCAAGTCATGTAGGATGTTTAGAGACTTCTATAAGCAACATGATGTAGATTCTGAAAATCCTCATGATGGAACAGAGGAAGATATTCAACGTTTAGTTAGCGATGCGGAAACCCCTTTGTATCCTTGTTGTATGGCGTTTACGAAGATGTCAGTTTCAATTGCTATGTTTAAATATAAAGCTACACATGATTTATCAGATAGTAGTTTCGATGAACTCATAAATCTTGTGCGGGATATGCTACCACAGAATAATACACTTCCTAACTCATTTTATGAGATGAAAAAATTTATCAATACATTTAATCTTGGCTAGGAAAAGATACATGATTGCTTGAATGATTGTTGTCTATATAGGAAGGAGCTTGAACGTGCTGAATTATGTCCAAAATGTGGTTGCTCAAGATGGAAAGTTAACCAACAAACTAAGAAAGTTCAAAAAAAAAATTTCAGCAAAAGTCTTGCATTATTTCCCTATCATACCAAGACTTAAGAAGATGTTTGGAATAGAAGAGATGGCAAAACAACTTAGATGGCACTCAAATAATAATAGGTAAAATGAGGCATCCGATTGACTCACTGGGGTGGGAAATGATAAATAGAAGGTGGCCACATTTTGCGTCAGATCCTCGAAATATTAGATTAGGTCTTGCTACCGGTGGATTCAATCCTTTCAAAGATCTTAGCTCTAAATATAGTTGTTGGTCAGTTATTTTAACTATATACAACTTGCCTCCCTCATCATGCATGTCGAAGGAAAGTTTGATGTTGAGTTTATTAATCCCGAGACCAAAATAGCTAGGTAATGACATAGATGTTTATTTGGCAACAATTATAGACGATTTAATATTGTTATGGAGTGATGGGGTTGAGATGTATGATGCAGTTGCGAAGTCTACATTTAACTTAAAAGCTATTTTGAT
>NW_019260532.1:0-1039 GCF_002742605.1 Olea europaea var. sylvestris
CTCCCCCCCCCCCCCCCCCCACTATTGCATATGCTACAGGTAAATGCAGTCATTGACATCTAATGCCACAGCTAGAAAGCATTTGACCTCTAAATGACCCTTTTAAAAAACACCCATCTAATCTCAAAAGCTACCTACAAATGCCAAGAAGCCTCTTTTGCAAGCTTCTAGACAAATATGAATACCTTGAAACTTTGATTCATGCATAGCAACTACGCAAGTAGACCCAAGATTGGTTCTCAAAATTTCAACTGCAAAAGACCAAAGAAAATAGAACTGGTGCTCATCAAATCACTGTATCAATAATCTAGCATATCGTTTAGCCTTCTATGCTATAACTTTATTAATTGTCAACTTCAAAACATCCTTTGCAACCTTCCTAATTAGTTTAAACTTCCAATCATGGTCAATTTTAAAAGTCTCTAAATATCTATCTACTATATACCTTGCAATGCAATGCCTATTTGTTATCTTGGACTTCAATCTCAAGTTCAAGTATACGGTCTGCATGCAATCTAATCTCAACATGCTCGGGTGCATTCTTAACATAATGGAAATAATAATCATTAATCTCACCGTCTAAATTAATTAACTGATATTCAATAGGTATCTATTCCTCTTCTAGAACCATTTTATCTGCAATTGCATTTTGCTAATGTGGATTTCTTTGTATTTGATGTAAACAGACGGTCTAGATGTTTAATCATAGGAAAACTACTTCGACTCCACCAAACTATTTCTAATTACCCTCCACCAGCACCTAAATTATTCCCTTTCAAGCAACCATCAATATTAAGAATATAACAAATTGATCTTAAAATATCCTTTATTGAAGGCCATTTTTGGTAAAAATAACCTCAAACTTCAGCAGCCTTTCGAAATGAATCTAAGTCTATGTTTGGCCTCCATTTCGAAAAGACTCATTTTCAACTATACATTCTTCCATAAAATAATTTTACACAAAAACTAAAAACTTTTCTTATTTTTTATCCACACATTCTCCAACAAAATATTATTTCAAAATACATTTTTCCATGAA
>NW_019260533.1:0-1039 GCF_002742605.1 Olea europaea var. sylvestris
TAAAAAATGAATGAACGAAAAAGTGTGTGTTATTTTAAAACTGATCACTCATGTTACGGCGTGTGACGTAATGTCAAATAAAGTGTGCATGTAGCATGATTGTACCTAAAAATGTTTCACATCATCCTCAAATATTTATGACTAGAAAAAAAGGGAAAATCGCAACTACGGTCCCTAAGCTTTTCAATTTTTGTAGACTTACCCTAACCTTCTATTTATGCCTACGAAAGTTCCTAACCTTTCAGAAATATACTGCTAGGTCCAAATTTAACCATTAGTTACCAATAGTCAAAGGATTGGCCTAATTTTAACCAATTTTAAAAGGTTAAAATAGTAAAATTATATTTTATATAATAAAATAATTAATATAAAATCGATTAATAAAAAAATTAAAAACCATAAAATGTCGTCTTCCCAACCCGACCCCCCCACCCCCAAAGAAGAACCAAAACCAACAAAGAAATGGCCTCGCCACCCACACACCATCCCCGCCATCGATACCACCGTCGAAATCGACGGGATAGGCCGAAATCACATAGCAAAAATAGCAGCTCACACAACCCAAACTGTCGGCAATTCACTTTTCGACCACTCCCAACCTAAGCCTAACATACTAGTAGACACCCCTCATCGTGGTGCATCTACTCATGGCCACCAAACACCTACTCCACCACCCAATCAACAATTGCAGCCAAAACTCACGCACGTAGTCAACACTCAGATTTTAGATGCAAATTTCAATGACGGTGGATCTTATTTTCTATTTCATAAGGAAGCCTAATCAAAGCTGGCAACACAAAAAGATCTAGCTGAGTTGACTACTCATTAATTTTGATAATTTATTATAAAAAATTAATGTTTTGTTTCCTATTTTCTTTATTGAAACCCATTATAGCAAAAATTTCCTTATGAAAATGTAGCCTTTATTACTAATGAAATAAATTACGCTTATCTGAAAAAATTTCGTCATAGCCTTTGAGCTCTCCGCATCATTCACGCTTTATTTTATCTCTCATGAAGAAAGAAGTGGTCATCGCTT
>NW_019260534.1:0-1039 GCF_002742605.1 Olea europaea var. sylvestris
TCGTTTGGACCTCTGGATAATTAATTTCCTTATTAATTATGTCAGGTTGAAGAAGTGTTGGACAGAAAATTGACAAAGAAAAACCGTATCAGGGGCAATTTTGACATTTGGTGCTACGGTGTCGGAACGGGCCAAAATTTGGCAGGTTGATTTGAAACGGCCCGCGAAAATGGACTCGGAGCATAGACCCGGGATCATGGGATTTTAGCCAAATTCCTTCATTTCGGCCCCCGAATAATTAATTTCCTTATTAATTACGTGATGTTGAAGAAGTGTTGGACAGAAAATTAACAAAGAAAAACCGCACCAGGGGCAATTTTGTCATTTGGCGCGACGGTGTCAGAATAGGCCGAAATTTGGCAGGTTGATTGGAAACGGCCCGCGAAATTGGACTCAGGGCATAGACACGAGATCACAAGATTTTAGCCAAATTCCTTCATTTGGGCCTCCGAATAATTAATGTCCTCCTTAACTATGTCAGGTTGAAGAGGTGTTGGACAAAAAAATAACAAAGATAAACAGCACCGGGGGCAATTTTGTCATTTTGCACGACGGTGTTGGTATGGGCTGAAATTTGGTATGTTGATTGGAAATGGATGCGAAATTGGACTCGTGGCACAGACCCCAGATCACGAGATTTTAGCTAAATTCCTTCATTTGGGCCTCCGAATAATTTATTTCCTTATTAATTATGTCGGGTTAAAGAAGTGTTGGAAAGAAAATTAACAAAGCAAAATCGCACCATGGGCAATTTTGTCATTTTCCACGACGGTGTCGGAATGGGCCGAAATTTGGCAGGTTGATTGGAAATGACCCGCGAAATTGGACTCGAGGCACAGAACCAGGATCACAGGATTTTAGCCAAATTCCTTCGTTTGGGCATCTGGATTATTAATTTCCTTATTAATTATGTCAGGTTGAAGAAGTGTTGGAAAGAATATTAACGAAGAAAAATTGCACCGTGGGCAATTTTGTCATTTTTCACGATGGTGTCGGAATGGGCCAAAATTTGGCTGGTTGATTGGAAACGGCCCGCGAA
>NW_019260535.1:0-1039 GCF_002742605.1 Olea europaea var. sylvestris
ACCCCTGGAGCGATTTTAGTCCCCAATCAACCTGCCAAATTTAAGCCCATTACGAAATCGTCGCAAAAAATGACCACATTGCCTCCGGCGTGATTTTCGTTTCCAATCACCCAACAAAATTTCAGCCCATTCTAGCACCATCGTGAGAAATGATGAAATCGCCCCTGGTGCGATTTTTGTTTCCAATCGACCTGCCAAATTTCAGCCCATTCCAGTACCATCGTGACAAATGACGCAATCACCCCCCGCGCGATTTTTGTTTCCAATCGACCTGCCAAATTTTAGCCCACTCGAGCACCGTCGCAACAAATGACGAAATTACCCCCTAGCGCGGTTTTTGTTTCCAATCAACCTGCCAAATTACAGCCCATTCTGACACCGTCGCTATAAATGACAAATTACCCCTGGAGCGATTTTAGTCCCAAATCAACATGCCAAATTTAAGCCCATTTCGACACCGTCGCAACAAATGACGAAATTGCCCCTGGGAAGATTTTTGTTTCCAATCGACCTTTTAAATTTCAGCTCTTTCCGACACCGTCGCGACTAATAACGAAATTGCCTCTGGCGTGGTTTTTGTTTCCAATCAACCTTCCAAATTTCAGCCCATTCTGACACCGTCACTATAAATGACGAAATTGCCCATGGCACGGTTTTTATTTCCAATCAACCCACGGTTTTTAATTCCAATCAACCTGCAAAATTTTAGCGTATTTCGACACCGTCGTGACAAATGACGAAATTACCCCTTGCGCGATTTTAGTCCCCAATCAACCAGCCAAATTTTAGCCTATTCCAACACCGTCGTAAAAAATGACCAAATTACCCCTGGCACGATTTTTGTTTCCAATCAGCCTGCAAAATTTCTACCCATTTCGGCACCATCATGACAATGACGAAATCGCCCCTGGCGCGATTTTTGTTTCCAACCAACCTGCCAAATTTCAACCCATTCCGACACCGTCGCGACAAATGATGAAATTGCACCCGAGCGCGGTTTTTGTTTCCAATCAACCTGCCAAATTTTAGCCCATTCCGA